>NC_051158.1:182628606-182788605 GCF_013339745.2 Dermacentor silvarum | reverse complement strand
GTTCTCCAGGGCCCGGGATCCCGAAATTCGTCACACGAGGCTCGTCGCCAGTACTAGAGGCTTCATCAACGTTCTTCATTGCCAGCGAATTGAGTTCACAGGCCATTCCGAACTTCCGGGGCGAGGAGGAGCTGTTAGATACGGACCCTTTCCAGGAATCACCCAAGTTTCCCCACCACCTTAAATAGGTCGTCGCCTTCCAATTATGGGGCACCGAGGCGTGTCAACCACGCTACCGGACCCGTCAGACAGGTTGGCGACTCCTACCTCACGCACCACACGTCGAGCTATTGTCTCTCCCCCTGTATGACTCTTCCCAAAAGTGGAACGGGAGGCTGGCACGGTTCTAGGAAGGAAGCCTTGGTCAAGTGCAAAGCGGTTTTGTGGCTCTGTTGGGCCGTTCCGAGAACATCCCGTCTCCTTCAGCCGAGCGCTTCCAGGCGAGGAGGCAAAGCCGGAGGTAAATCAGCCATCGGACAATGAAGCCCTCGGAGCGTCCCCATTGGCCGAATATGACGACACTTGCACGGGCCAATACCAGGGGAGGAAAATGACGACACCTGAGCTGGCTCGACGATTGGCCAAAAATGACGGGACCCCGAGAGACCGAAGGGGTTAAAAAGAGCGACAAATCGAAGAGAGGAGAGCTCTTCTTGCCACGGGCCGCAGCGTCCGAGATGCTGCCGGCCGTCCATCACTTTATGACTGCTCAGTATTTTGTATTTTAATCACTGTACATAATGTAAATAAATCCCTCCTCTTTCTCCCAAGTCCGCCTCAACGTCCCCCAACTCCCGCAACCAACGCCTACCAGATCTAATAACTGGTGGCAGCGATAAGGATGAACCTTCGACCGAAGCAGATTCAATACTATCTTCTGCCGTACTGAGGATGGCGCAAGGGGTATCACATGTATGTTTCAGACATTACTATCTGGGAGAAGTGTAGACGAAAGCAAACTCGGAGTTTTTTTATTGACAAACCAGCCAAGTAATTGCAGCGATATTTATATGTCTAAATGATGTCTAAAACAAGCGAGATATGTCACTTCCATCTTTCGCAATATGGCAGAATACGGTCTTCAAGATTCGCTTGCAGTAATTGCTCAAAGGTGCACCTGAGAGGTGAAGACAAACACCAATTGACAGGTTTTTCTCGACAGACTAGACAAGTAACAACGCCAAGTGTTACAATCAGCCATCTAAGCTATGAGATGTGATCTTTCAGCAAACTTTTACCAGGAACGCAGCTACGTTAGGCGCAAAGTCATTTTTCCATGATCGTAAGCATTCTATAATGGTTGATCTATGCTTCACCGCAATACCAACATGTACTCTCAGATCATTTAGCATGTGAAAATAGAAATAATACTGGCAGACACAGGCATCAAGGGAGCACCTGAGATTACGATGAAGCGGATGGCGAAGGATCTCAGGTGCGACTGGGGCGGCCAGACATGCCGATGGGTGTTCGCGTACATTGTCGACTGTATGCGATTGTCACATTTTACAGCATTACAGCGTGTATGTTTCACCACGTTACAGAGCGGTATTGCGGTGAAGCTGAATACGCCTGTTTACTCGACGTCTTCTAAAAAAGCTTTTGTTGTTGTGTCCTATCGAACATTTCGCCGTGTATGCATAACACTAGCCAGCCACATTGCCGCTTTTTCTGCGGCATGCTTAAGCAGTGAAGTAATCGTTAAATGCTTGTCAATGTTTCCACAATATGCACACCGGCCTGATCGTAACCGACCACTTCAACAGAAAAGTCAACCCTTTGAAAAAATGTCACAGTTTCGCCCTAAGGGCGAAGCAATGAATGCGATAGCAACACAGCAATGTCATACGAAGTAAGGTGAGCGGCTTTGGTAGCAACAACACGCAGAACTGTTGTCGACGCCATCGGCGTTTTGCCCGCGTTAGCTCAAAATGCGTGCGGCGTTGGTGACTGTTGCTGGAGCCTCTGATATAAATAGGCACTTGGTGCCGCAGCTAAACGTCGCCTCCCTTCCCTCCCCCTCCCCCACGGCCTCTCGCGCGTCTGAAGAAGGCGCGTTTGCTCTACATATATGGTGATTGTAAAGGAGAAAAGAGACGCCTACTTCTGCAGCCCTTAAGCGAGCACGGCGCAGAACGCGCGTTTGTTCTCCGCCGCGCGTTCACTCCCCGTGAAAGACGCGCCCCTCGCGCCCTTTCACTCGCACATACAGCGTTCGGCGCGCGGCGACGATTTCATCTCCAAATGACGTCATACGGAACCTCACGGCGACGGCGACGGCGACGGCGACGCCGACGGCAGAACTCTGCTTTTGAGTGTCCATATAATTGCTATCGCAATAAAAGGAAACAGGCAAGTTTGCACTCAGTAGTACAAAGCTTAGGCACAGCGAAACTGTCGATCCTCAAGTATTACTGGCTGCTACTGCTAGGTATTGGTTGCTGCTTGAATTAAATGAACTACGCATGTAGGAAGGTATTCTCGAGCGATAATTTTCGGAGGTACCTTCCCTTCGCGACATTTCGCGTGAATAGTACTGGATGCGTCGGCGCCTACGAGCGACAGCGTTCATGGCATGCCAGAAACCCAGGCAGGCTAACCAAGGTTGGCACAGCGTCAAGCACGCGGTTGCTTGACGATGCCGAACGCGTTCGTGGCTCGCCGCTCGATATCAATCGGCAAGCTTCGCTTTGTCTTGAGCTTTGCACGGCCTAGTGCAAGCTTTCGCCTTTTTTTTTATTGCGATAGCAATTATATGGACACTCAAAAGCAGATTTCGGCCGTCGGCGTCGCCGTCGCCGTGAGGTTCCGTATGACGTCAATGGAGATGAAATCGTCGCCGCGCGCCGCCGAACGCTGTATGTGCGAGTGAAAGGGTGCGAGGGGCGCGCGCTTTCACGGGGAGTGAACGCACGGCGGAGAAAAAACGCGCGTTCTGCGCCGTGCTCCCTTAAGGGCTGCAGAAGAAGGCGTCTCTTTCCTCCTTTACAATCACCATATATGTAGAGCAAACGCGCCTTCTTCCAAAGCGCGAGAGGCCGTGGGGGAGGGGGAGGGGGAGGGAAGGGAGGCGACGTTTAGCTGCGGCACCAAGTGCCTATTTATATCAGAGGCTCCGGCAACAGTCACCAACGCCGCACGCATTTTGAGCGAACGCGGGCAAAACGCCGACGGCGTCGACAACAGTTCTGCGCGTTGCCGGTGCTGCTGCATGTCCAAGTTTATACAGCTGATAAAGCTAATATCATTACTCCGTATAGCTCTCTACAAATTTGCTATCGCAATTGATGCTTCGCCTTTCAGGTGAAACTGCGACAACTTTTTTTTGTTAGGGGCGAAGCTCCTTAGGGTGTGGGTCTGTCACTCCTCTGTAGTATGTAGTAGTAGTAGTAGCAGTAGTAGTCCTCGTCGTCGTAGTAGGTAGCCACGTCTAGTTTTATGGGAAAACAACACCGCATATCCACGGGGTGAATGATGATGAGTGGGCGAAGCTCCGGAGGGAATCATCGGTAAACCGTGAATCTGCCGTGTAATTCGCACAGTCTCGCCGCACTAAATCGAACGATTGACTTCCACCAATGACACGCGCCATATGTGACGTCATTCCTATTTTATAACAGCGCCCTTCATTATAATTGCACCATCTCCCGCTTAAGAGGACGCTAGCACAAACGCGTTAAAAACGTGCTGTACTCTCTAGTAAGGCGGAGAGGCCACAGCGTCTTACACCAGCTTCTTACACGGGCCGTAACGCGCTAGCACAAACGCGTTAGAAACGCGCAGTCTTTCGTTAATGTTGGGTATTTATTGTCATTGTGGTGCGTGTGTCCATGTGCGCTTCGTGGCGTAGTGGTTAGCGCCGCGCGTTCGGAAGCGAGGGGACCCTGGTTCGATTCCGCGCTACGGACACAACTTTCGGAATCTTTTTTGGGGTGAAGCTCCTTAGGGTGTGGGTCTGTCCCTCCTCTGTAGTATGTAGTAGTAGTAGTCGTCGTCGTCGTAGTAGGTAGCGACGTCTACTTTTATGAGAAAAAAAAAATTCCGAAAGTTGTGTCCGTAGCGCGGAATCGAACCAGGGACCCCTCGCTTCCGAACGCGCGGCGCTAACCACTACGCCACGAAGCGCACATGGACACACGCACCACGATGACAATAAATACCTAACATTAACGAAAGACTGCGCGTTTCTAACGCGTTTGTGCTAGCGCGTTACGGCCCGTGTAAGAAGCTGGTGTAAGACGCTGTGGCCTCTCCGCCTTACCCCCGTATTCATAAACGCTCCTCGACTTGAACTTGACCTGCCACCGCCTTGGGCAGCGCGTTCGAAACGCGTTGAAGGCGGTGGCAAGTCAAGTTCAAGTCGAGGAGCGTTTATGAATACGGGGGTTTATACTCTCTCAGCAGTCATGTGATGGCGTCGGCAAACGCGGTGCACGTTCCGGCATATGTAAACGGCTGCGTAAGACGCTGTGGCCTCTCCCCCTTACTAGAGAGTACTGCACGTTTCTAACGCGTTTGTGCTAGCGTCCCCTTAAGCGGGAGATGGTGCAATTATAATGATGGGCGCTGTTATAAAATAGGAATAACGTCACATATGGCGCGCGTCATTGGTGGAAGTCAATCGTTCGATTTAGTGCGGCGAGACTGGGCGAATTACAAGGAAGATTCACGGTTTACCGATGATTCCCTCCGGAGCTTCGCCCACTCATCATCATTCACCCCGTGGATATGCGGTGTTTTTTTAGGGGCGAAGCTCCTTATAGCGGCACCCGTTCGTCCCCGTCGTAGTAGGTAGCCACGTCTAGTTTTATGAATTGCTCAATAGATAGCGTTGTGTGTCCGTATATGTATGTATACCCATATATACATATATATGTATACGTATAGTATAACCGGAAGCCGACTTCCGCTTCCGGTTCCACTTCCGGTTCCGCTTACGCTTCCGGTTCCGGAAGCCAGCTTCCGCGCGGCGCTAACCACTACGCCACGAAGCGCACATAGACACACGCACCACGATGGCAATAAATACCCAACATTAACGAAAGGCCGTGTTTCTAGCGCGTTTCTAACGCGTTTGTGCTAGCGCGTTACGGCCCGTGTAAGAAGCTGGTCTAAGACGCTGTGGCCTCTCCGCGTTTCCTTCAACGCGTTTCGAACGCGCTGCCCAAGGCGGTGGCAAGTCAAGTTCAAGTCGAGGAGCGTTTATGAATACGGGGGGTATACTCTCTCAGCAGTCATGTAATGGCGTCGGCAAACGCGGTGCACGTTCCGGCATGTGTAAATGGCTGCGTAAGACGCTGTGGCCGCTCCCCCTTACTAGAGAGTACTGCACGTTTCTAACGCGTTTGTGCTAGCGTCCCCTTAAACGGGAGATCCGATGATTCCCTCCGGAGCTTCGCCCACTCATCATCATTCACCCCGTGGATATGCTGTGATTTTTTTTCTCCTGGCTCAGCGCGCCGCGGAGAGAAGAGAGGCCGGAGTAGGGAAGGGAGGAGGCTGGCGAGGAGGAGGCCCTGTGCGCATGCGCCACGCCGCCCTCCTCCAACCTCCTGGTTGCCATGGCTACGGCGCGGCAGCTTCTTGATACGCGCCACGAACCACAAATTACCGGTGGCTTGAACAGAAATTAGCACGAGGATATACGCATTGACGGCGGCTGCCCGCGTGCGCGCCTGCCAGAAGAAGCCACGAGCAAAAATCGCTATGCTGCATGTTTCTGAAAAGGTCCAATCCCAGCATTGTTCGGTAGCTTTTCTAGTGCTTTGCGCAGAAACTTGGGACAAAACGGACGAAAGCAGAGCCAAACAGAGCGTTTGTGTATTTCTGCACTTCCGTCCAGTTAGGTCCCAAGTTAAGAAAAATTTTGGGGGGGGGGGGGGGGGGGTTACATACAGTACAAGGGCGTTTTTGCATTTTGCCCACATCGTAATGCGGGCGCACCGTGGCCGGGATTTGATCCCGCGACCTCGTGCTTTACAGCGCAAGGACAATGCCACTAAATAACCATGGCTGGTAGGTACCAAGTTGTTTCGCTAAGCACTAAAAAAGGTGTCGTACTAACAAGGCCGTAACTCAAGCCGCGGCGTTGTATAGTGTTTTAGAAATGGCTCGAAGCGACTGCGTTTGTATGAAAATAACCTAGAATAGTTGTGATAATGCAATCAATAAGTTTCAATAATGCTTTTGTTATTTGTGAGGAGACGTCCAATACAACGCATACGCTGATATTAGACACGGGTAGTGATGGTAAACTTACACATGCATTCTTCTGTAATTAATTTTTAGTTATAGCCATATCAGCTACATATTCACACGATGTCAGACCCATTTGTATGACTCTGATGCAATGAACATTCTCCTTCAGTCTGTGCATAGAGTAAATAAGCTCGAAATTTATGTGGTATGAAAACAACGCCGATCTCACTTAATTCCGCGCAAATTACTCCAATATTTTTCCACCCCAGTGCGACCGGATTGCTGGCAAAAGGGCAGCGTCGCTTTCGGCTGCTTTTCTCCCGGCATCGAGCGATCGCATTGCCACGAGCCAGACGCCTCACTTCCGTCGTTGATCAAAGCGAAGCTTTCTTTTCCCACCTGACCCTTGTGTGCAAGGGAGTAGAGCGGAGAAGTAACGCCACCGATAGATGAGTTCCGAAATTTGAGAGAGCAACACTTGGATGGAGGAAGGGAGAGAGACAGGAAGCGAAGGGTGGACGGACAGGAGCAAATATGAGCGTGCCATTTAAAGCGAGCTGGCCACAACCTCCTGGTGCCGGTTTTTGTCGAGCTCTGCCGCAGACTTCCGCTCCATCGAAACTGCGTCATTGTTTGATATGGTGGCGCCAAGACTTTAGGCTAAACAATTATCTCCTTCCACATGGCTTCCTACGACGCCTAATACAGGCGACTGTGGCGCTGGTGCTGCACTGGAGCTGCACGCAGGACTGGTTAAGCCAGCATGGCATCGACAGAACATAATTTACCTAAACATAGTCCATCTGCCTGCTTCAAATTAAATCGCTTTGGGAAGTCGCCAATCGATTATCTTCGACAAAGTGTTTCATCATAAATACAACAGCTCGCAGTAATTATGCCTACGCCATGAGTCTCGTCGCCGTCTGTGTTTAGAAAAGTAGGATTCCTTCTTAACATATGTGAGTAAAGGCAGACATGCCGTAGTGTAAGTAAAGTCAGAAGTACGTCTGAAGCCATAAGGTCGCAAGACAAATTCATATGATAGCCATCATTCCTGTGGTGGCTGAACAATAGCAACGCCAGATCTCCCTCGGGTAAGTTTACTAGGAGGCAACAAGCTATGGCTATCCATGAGCCACCTTTCACGGGAAGTGATTTGTGTGGTATAGTTTCTGCCTAGTGTTCATCTCGGTAGCAAAGTTCGGCCCACATCTCTGTACTCGTCTTGAGATCGGGTTTTATTGTTGGGGCCTCACTTATGGCTACAACGCAGGTGGATCCCATTTCACTGACTGGGATTGATATGGCTTTTGTAACGTACGCGCTTCTTACGTCCAATGTCTCACGATAATGTCGCATCAAATCTCTTGAAGCAGAGTTAAACAACCTTGAAATAAAATCGTCTGTCACAGAGTGCGCCCAACAGTACGAGACTCAAGGTCGAGCTTTGATTTCTTTAACGTCCAAGGTTGACGACCTTGAGAACCAACAGGCTAACGAGACAAATGTCGACTCTGAGAAACAAATCTTGGATATATGTTCATCGAAGTAGAGAATTTCCAATGTTGAAATAGAAAGGGCTCACCGGTTAGGACGCTTTCACGCTGGGGATAGTAGACCTAACATTGCGAAATTTGCCCCGTTTAAAGTAAAACAGCGCGTGCTAAATTACGCAAGAAGGTTTAAGGTTACTGCAATTGGTATTTCTGAAGACACCTCGGAAACAATACGAAAGAAAAGAAAGACCTTGTTGGACTATGCAAAAGTACATAAACAGGGCGGCGTTAAGGCTACCCTCAGGTATGATTACCTACTTTGGAACGGGCAGAAGTTTGCTTGCGATTATGCAGTTAACCTCATAGAAGTGACGATGCCAATCTAGCTCTGTTAACCTTACTGTTCTTTTATAGAATTGCAGGACTATAAAAAATTAAAAAAATATTAATTTTCTGCACTCATAGATGCAGGAAAGCCTTCAGTCATTCTCGGCATGGAATCCTGGCTAGATCCAAATATTGGGGATCACAAGGTATTTCCAACAGGATACACCTGCTACAGAAAGGACAAATTGTCATTGATGAGGTGTATGCATTCTCATAGATAACATTATTAGGTCTTCTCAGATTCAAGTGGATGTTGGCATAAGTGAAGCCGTATTGTGCAAACTAGAGCTTCCGAAGCGTATGATAATTAAATTATGTAGCTTTTATCGTCCTGCAAATGTATCACCGGACGTTCTCACCCATTTTCAAAGCATAGTTGATGAAGTGCATACAGATACCATGGTACTTGAGGGAGACTTCAATTTACCGGATAATAAATTGGATACATCGAGTATTATAACAGCTACTGGAATAAGCAATGCAGAAATGGTGAATATGGTAAATCTGTATGCACTGCACCAGCTAGTCATCTCGCCTACGCGGGGAAACAATATTCTAGATTTGCTGTTAACGAATCGACCTAATCTTGTGCATTCAACACTCGTGATTCCTGGTACAAGTGACCACCAGGCTGTCGAGTCGACGATGTCACTAGTCTATGTTAAAACCACTACCCATGTTAACAGAAGAATGTACAATTGTCAAAGAAAGAACAGATCTAGATTGTATTAAAGGGATACGGACACAAAATCTGAAAATTTTACGAAAATGCTGAAAATTAATCCTCAATGTGTGATTACACCAAAAAGAAGTAGTCACTTAGCTAATTTTTAGGCCGATGTATTTATTTTTGGCATTTTTGTGAGCGCGCGCCTCGACGCCCCCCCGCGGGAGTTGGAAGGCGTGACGTCACGACACTCTCGTCAGATAGCCAGCCGCCCGCGCGCGGTCATTCGAAGCGCGCCGACGCCGCCATCGCGAGCATGGATTCGAGTTCTGGTGCGTCTACCAGCGATGAGTACACGTCCGAAGACGAGCACCATTCCAACTTGGCAAGAAATATTACCGCTTATGGTTACGAGCCTTCCGCGTCAACCGACGAAAAGTGGGCGGCCGTGGAAGGGCCGGTCAGGTTTTCGCGAACCGCAGCGCGAATATTTCGCTCTGCACCAGAAGTATAAACCGCATGCACGCGATCTTGCGCGCGACAGCGACAAGCGACGCGATGGAGATGGCTGTGGCGTTCGCTCGTCGCCTACAAGTTGTACCGCATGCGAGCGACGAGGCGAGCGACGACTTTGAGCGACGTCTCCCCGATTTTGCCGGTATGAGGGCAGCAAATACTCGCTGAAACTGGCGTGACGCGTGCTTTATTAATTCAAGTTTATGTGTATTAGTTTAAAGAGCAGCATAAATATTTCTCAAGGCCTTGCACTACGTTATTATCCTTGCAAGTATCAAAATCTAGTCGTTTGCTCGTTCCGTGCGAGAATCGGTAGTACTTGACTGATGTATAACCAGTGCCGGCTTCGCGCTATTGCCTAGTCGCTCACAGCATTTCCGGGCGACGAGCGACAAATTCTACATTTACAGAACCGAGCGACTGAGCGACGAGAACGCGCGATCTGTTCGCGCGACGGCCCGTTTCGTCGCTCGAAGCCGTCGCTCGTCGCCGTCGCGCATGTCGCTCTCATGTGGTTTGGGCTTTCAATTATTGGTCATTTAGTGGTGTAAATTTTCTGCAGTGGCGTAATTGTGTTGCTGCCAAATATTTACACCAGTAACGAAGTAGAATACACTTGGTTACTGCAATATTAGCTGTTTTTGTCTGATTGAGCTCTACGCCACCAGGTGGCAGCACCATACAGGCCGCTCACGTTTGCGGTTTCGACCGAACGCCCCTACGCCCTCGTTTACCCGATTACCGGACAAGCTAAACCTCTCTAATAGGCAGGTATCCAAAGTTTACGCGCCTTCTCTTCTCTGGTAAACGTGTGCGACGGCGTGTCACGACCGACGATGCTGTTATAACAGCAATGTCTCGGCATTTCCTTCCGCCGCGACGATCGCCTCAATGCCGAGCGACGACCGCGGGAAGCCTCATGTAAGACGCCCCACCTGCGTGGAGCGCCGACGGGGATAGTGTTTCGACAGACCACGTGCGAAGAACGCCGAAAGGGGTTAAGCAAACACTGCAAGGGACCGACACCCCTGGAAACAGTGCGACAGCTGTGGCCGACCTTGGCCACGGGTGGGTGTTATGACGTCACATTGCAGCTTCTGCCGGCAGCCGCTTGGAGGCAAGGTGCAACGGAAAATCGAAAAAAAAAAAATATGTTTCTCGTACTTTTTTTTCAAAGCAGCTTGTTGTATTCGTCATATTCAACAGTTCAACTTTTGTTCCGACGCAAAAAACCACTCGCCAGCTTTTGTGTCAGTACCCCTTCAATCAAGCGTTAGACGGCTATTTTATAGTATTTGAAACAAAAGCCTAGTGTACGAGTGTGGAAAAGTTGTGTCGGTTATTGAAGCAAAAAATATTGGTTCTGCGTGAGCGCTTTGTCCCATCTTTGGTACTGACGATGCGATGACGTAAAAACAAACCTTGGTTTACGAAAAGGTTGCGCCAGCTCCCACAAAAGAGGCAGAGAACTTATCGCGCGTTTTGCGGAACACTATCAAGGGAAACAGAGGAAAAACTAAAAGAAATAACTCGAGAAGTTAAAGAAGCAACACGCACTATTCAATCACGATGAAAAGATAAACCAAAAGAATTTTGCAGACACGTGAAAAAGAACGAAAAGGATGCAGTAAATATTCCCCCTCTCGTGTTCATAACGACGCTGACAAAGCAGAATGCTTCAACGCATACTTCTGTTCCGTTTTCACTCCTGCAACAATGCCTTCTGCGGACGAGCCAACGCTGCTCGAAACGACGAGTGTGATAAGGAGATTTACTGACGGCAAGCGGCAGGCGAAAAACCAGTTCAGTCGCCAGAGAGCAACGGTCTCGGCGCCAAGAGCTCGTGATCTGCGCTCGCGCCCTACATCTATGAGCGCGCCCCACTACTGCTTGCTCCCTGTTCTTCTTCACTACAATAACCCCGGCAGCGAAGGGGAGCCATCCTGGCGACTCAAAGGGACGCAAGGATGAGAGGGTCGTGAAGCGGCTTGAGGCGGCTGACGTGGACTGTGTCGCGACCGAGACGGCGCTTGTCCGAGGAGGGTTTGACCGGCTCAATGACATAAGTGACGGGAGCCCTGCGCTCGATGACGCGGTATGGCCCGTGGTACTTGGCAGCAAACTTTGGAGTGAGGCCAGGAGAGTTGAAAGGTATTCGGAGCCATACGAGGGATCCAACGACAAAACTCAGCACATGCTCATCGGTGGCGCGGCGATTTTTCTGGAGAGCTTGGCTGTCGGACGTGAACGAGCGGGCCAGCTGACGACACTCCTCGGCATGCTGGGCGACGTCAGAAATTGCACTGAATTCGGAGGCGTCCGGGCGGTACGGTAAAATTGTGTCAAGCGTGGAGGATGGTTCACGGCCATATAAAAGAAAGAATGGTGAAAAGCCCGTCGTAGACTGTGTCGCGGTGTTATACGCATAAGTCACGAAGGGGAGAACGACGTCGCAATTGGAATGATCAGAATCAATGTACATCGACAGCATGTCACCGAGCATGTGGTTGAAACGTTCCGTGAGCCCATTCGTTTGAGGATGGTAGGCAGTTGATGTGCGATGAAGAATACGACAAGAGCGGAGCAGCTCTTGTATCACGTTGGACAAAAACACACGGCCTCTGTCGCTCAGCAGTTCCCGTGGGGCTCCATGACGGAGTATGAAATGGCGCACTATGAAGGAAGCGACGTCACGAGCACCAGCCGCAGGGAGTGGAGAGGTTTCTGCGTATCGCGTCAGATGGTCCACCGCGACAATTATCCAGCGATTGCCAGCAACAGAGCACGGAAGCGGTCCATAAAGGTCGATTGCAATGCGTTCAAAAGGGCGGGCAGTACATGGTAAAGGCTGCAGCTGACCGGGTGTATAGTTAAACGTCTTTTGTTGTTGACATGCGGAACAAGACCGTATATATTTACGGACAAATGTGTACATCCCACGCCAGTAGTAGCATTGGCGGAGCCGTTGATACGTTTTCAGCCCGCCAGCATGGGCATGTTGCGGATCAGCATGGAAGTATGCACACACATCGGCTCGCATGTGCTTGGGTATGACCAGCAGCCATTTACGTCCGTCCTCCAGGTAGTTGCGGCGGTACAAAAGTGAATCGCGTATTGCGAAATGCTTGGCTTGTCGACGAAGGACACGGGGTTGGCTAGCGGGTGAAGAGGCGCAGAGAAATTTCAAGAGGGACGCGATCCATGGGTCCTTGCGCTGTTCCGAAGGCATGTCGGTGATGGTCAGAGCATCCAGGGAAAAGTCTACCGCTGAAGGAGGCCCTGCTTCGGATTTGACGGGTGAACGAGAGAGCGCATCCGCGTCAGAATGCTTGCGCCCGGATCGGTAAACGACGCGAATGTCGAATTCTTGAATACGAAGAGCCCATCGACCGAGACGACCAGAGGGATCTTTGAGGGAAGCCAGCCAGCAGAGGGCATGATGGTCGGTTACAACGTCGAAAGGCCTGCCGTACAAATAGGGTCGAAATTTTCCTAACGCCCATACAATCGCGAGGCACTCTTTTTCGGTGACCGAATAATTCACTTCCGCCTTGGTGAGGGCGCGGCTTGCATAGGCCACAACATACTCAGGGAAGCCGGGCTTGCATTGCGCGACAACTGCACCAAGACGGATACCACTGGCGTCAGTATGTATTTCGGTTGGCGCAGCAGGGTCATAATGGCGTAGCACGGGGGGCGAAGTAAGTAGGCGGCGCAGTGTCGCAAATGCGTCGTCGCAGGCCGGTGTCCAGTGGGAAAGGTCGCTGGGGCCGGCGAGGAGCTTCGTAAGCGGTGCGATGATGGAGGCGAAATTTCGGACGAAGCGACGAAAATAGGAGGCCAAGCCGACAAAGCTTCGAAGTTCTTTGAGGGTAGAAGGCTTCGGAAACTCGGCAACGGCACCTAGTTTTTCCGGGTCAGGGAAAATGCCATCTTTGGAGACGACGTGGCCGAGGATGGTTAGCCGGCGAGCCCCAAAGTGACATTTCTTCAGGTTGAGTTGAAGGCGTGCGTTTGTAAGGCAGCGGAGAATTGTGCGTAAACGAGAGAGATGTGTAGCGAAATCGGGAGAGAACACGACGACGTCATCCAGATAGCACAGACATATCTTCCATTTCAGACCGCGTAAAATGCCGTCCATCAACCGTTCGAATGTTGCGGGGGCATTACAAAGTCCGAAAGGCATCACAGTAAATTCATACAGGCCATCCGGTGTGACGATCACACGCCGCCATAGGGACCTGCCAATATCCCGATCGCAAGTCGAGGGAAGAAAAAATTTGGCACCTTGAAGGCAATCGAGGGCGTCGTCTATTCGAGGAAGAGGATAGACGTCTTTGCGAGTAAACTTGTTGAGGCGTCGGTAGTCCACACAGAATCTAATAGAGCCATCTTTCTTTCTGACCAGTACAACAGGAGAGGACCAGGGGCTGCAAGAAGGCGTAATGACTCCGCGCTGAAGCATGTCGTCAACCTGCTCCGTCATGACACGACGTTCCGCAGGTGACACACGGTAGGGGCGCTGTCGCAAAGGAGCGTGAGGCCCAGTGTCAATCGTGTGAACAACCGCATTAGTTCGGCCCAGTGACGCTTGCGGTAGGTCAAACGAAGTGCGGAACTCGTGTAGAAGGGCAAGAAGCTGCGTCTGTGCAGCCGGATCGAGGTCGCTGTCGATGGAACGGTGAAAAGATTCCGAGAGCACGGCGTCGGACGCAAGGTGAGGGGTCAGGGCGTTCAGCGGATGCTGAGTCTCAGGCACAGAGGGGTCAAGGGGTACGATAACAGCAGCGTCTACAGGCTGAACGTGGCCAAGCGTTTCATTTCGGTACGAAGTCAGAGGGCCTGAGTTGGGGTTGCAAACAAGTAGTCCGGTATTGTCCTGATGAAGCGCGAGGATGGCAAAAGGCAGTGACGTATTGTGGCGGCGACGAAACAAGTCAGATGGCGTGAACAGAACGGTGGCGTCGGAAAGGGCGGCACAGAAAACGGGAACAATGACGGCACTCTGAGGTGGCAGGTCAATATCGGCGGTGACGACAAGCTTTATATCCCCAGGACCGGCCACATGGGAGGAAGGCGTCTCGGGAAACACAGCGAACTCTACCTGAGCACGAGCGCAGTCGATAACAGCGTGGTTACGGGACAAAAAATTCCACCCGAGGATCAGGTCATGGGAACACGAGGCCAGCACAAGGAACTCAACGCTGTAGATCACGTCTTGTTTGAGCACCCTGGCCGTACATGCTGCAACGGGTTGAATATATTGTGCGCTCGCAGTACGGAGAGAAAATCCTGAAGGTGGCGTCGTCACTTTACGGATAGAACGGCAAAACGTATGGCCCATTACAGAAATAGCGGTGCCGGTGTCCACAAGCGCAAGAGTTCGTACACCGTCAACAAACACTTCAATAACATTGGCGGGGGACAAGCGAGGACTGAGACAGGTTGACGACGGCGCAGCTCGTGCCTCAGAAGCTGCGGTAGTCAGTTTTCCGCCTCACCAGTATTGTACCGACGACGCATAGGCGAAAGAGAACGGCGGCGCGGTGAGGGGGACCGACGAGCAGCAAAAGGTTGGGCATCGGAAGTGGGCTGGTGATCACGGGCGCATGTTTCAGGCTCTCGTTCTGGCTGCGTGCGATAGGGAGGTCGGAAGGAGTAGCCTGGATATCTCGGCGTACTCGTGGTCGCCGCGAAGCGTCGGCGACAGAATCGCGCAACATGGCCCGGAATTCCGCAAGCATAGCAGATCGGGCGGTTGTCTGCAGTGCGCCAAGGATTTGCGTACTGTGGCTGCGCCCCAAAAAGCACCGTCGCTGGTGGTCGAATTGGTGGTTGAGGGGTTAGTACTGGTGGAGGACGTGGCTTCATGACGGCATCCGCATACGTCAGAGGCGCGGCAACAGGAGCCGGAGGAGCAGCAGACGGCACCACAAATGATAGCGGCGCGGTGACACCAGTCGGCTGAAAGGCAGACGGCAAAGCCTCGGTGACCTGCTCCTGTATCACCTGTCGGATGGTTGGAGTCAGCCTAGGCGTAGGCACTTGCGTGGTCGGAAAAAATGAAAACTGTCGAGCAACTTCCTCACGCACAAGCTCCTTAATCTGTGACAGGAGCGCCGTGTGGTCGCCGCAGATGGTCAACGCAGCGAGGGAATCATCTGTTGACGTCTGCCGCCGAGCTAGGATGCGCTGCTTACGTAGTTCGTCGAAGCTCTGGCACAAGGTCACGAGTTCAGACACGGTGCGTGGGTCCTCGGCCAGCAACATCTGAAAGGCGTCGTCGTCTATGCCTTTCATGATGTGCTTTATCCTGTCTTGCTCAATCATAGAAGGATACGCGCGCTTGCACAAGTCAATGACGTCTTCAATATAGCTCGTGAAGTTCTCGCTCTGCTGCTGCGCACGTCCGCGTAGACGCTGTTCAGCGCGAAGCTTGCGCACTGCGGGGCGACCGAACACTTCCGCGAAGCTCGTCTTGAAAGCCGTCCAATTGGCGAAGTCTGACTCATGGTTACAAAACCAGAGGTTTGCGACGTGTGTTAGGTAAAACAGGACGCTGCGTAGTTTTGTAGCGTCGTCCCACTTGTTGTGCGCGCTCACCCTTTCAAACGACGTTAGCCAATCTTCTACGTCATAGTCATCGGTGCCGCTAAAGAACGCGGGATCGCGCTGACAAAGCGCGCTTGACACGATGACCGATGGAGCTTGGGCCGCGTCTTGCTGGGAGGCGTCATCAGGCATTGTCGGAGCAGTGGTGGGCAACGTCCGGCTTCGGAGTTCCAGGTTCGAAGGGGTACCCAGCGCCTCCACCACTTTGATAAGGAGATTTACTGACGGCAAGCGGCAGGCGAAAAACCAGTTCATTCGCCAGAGAGCAACGGTCTCGGCGCCAAGAGCTCGTGATCTGCGCTCGCGCCCTACATCTATGAGAGCGCCCCACTACTGCTTGCTCCCTGTTCTTCTTCTTCACTACAAGTGACAGAATGATGTAATCAGCATGCGCAGCATCGAATCGTTGCTTCGAGGGCTCGATACTTCCAAGGCCTGTGGTACCGATGACGTACCCAACTTACTGTTCAAACCATGCGCTGGATAGCTTTCCAAGTACTTGAAATTAATTTTTGACAAGTCGCTGCTCGAATCCTCCCTTCCTGGTGGCTGGAGAACAGGTATTGTGGTCCCTGTTCATAAGTCTGGCCCTAGAAGCAACGTTTCAAACTATCGTCCAATACCACTGACATCCATCGCATATAAAATACTAGAGCATATTCTATTGCTTATTCTATACCATTGTAGCTCATTTGAATACTAATACTGCGATTACGTCCTGCCAACACGGATTTTGTAAGGGGTTTTCTTGTATTACACAGTTGTTAAGAGTTCACAAATGATATTGCTTCTGCTTTGGATAAACGGCTTTCAGTTGAATGTATCATCCTCAATTTAAGAAAGGCTTCCGACACGGCACCCCATTCATTACTCATAGAAAAAATGCTTACATATCAAATTCACCCGCCGGTTGTCTCGTGGGGGATAGAATATCTTACCCTGCGCCGGCAGTTCGTGGTTGTAAACGGGGTTCAGTCGCACCCGCAAGAAGTTACATCCAGTGTACCCCAGGACTCCATCGGGCCTTTGTTTTTTTATTGTATATTGTGAGCGCATTCTGTGCATATCATCGTTGTCATCTGTACATACGACTCATCATCTTGTGTGAGCGCTATTTGTGCATATCGTCGTCGTCATTTGTACATACGACTCATCATCTTTTGTCTCGTGCGGTGCTTCGTCTCTGATTCGGGTGGCAGCTCGGAAATAAAGGCATCGCATAAGCCGACGTCTCACAAGTG
The DNA here is from genome assembly GCF_013339745.2 of Dermacentor silvarum. NCBI lineage: Eukaryota > Metazoa > Arthropoda > Arachnida > Ixodida > Ixodidae > Dermacentor > Dermacentor silvarum. The sequence continues at coordinate 182,771,488 of NC_051158.1, read as the reverse complement.
GTGGAGAGTGCTTCTATTCCCACGAGCTCTTACTTTTCCGATTCCCCTGGAGCTTCAATCCGGTCGTCGTTTGCTCTCGCCTACGACGGTGATGGCAGAAACCAACCCATCCACCAGTGCTGCTACCACCTCTGCTCAGCTCGCTGGGCCTACCTGGACGGTGAACACCAAACACCGAGAGCCTCCCGTCTTTGCCGGCATCGGCGGCGACGACGTCGAAGATTGGCTCGATCACTACAACAGAGCCAGCGGCGTCAATCATTGGGACGTACGACACGCACAAATTGCGGTATGTCGCTTTTTACTTAACCGAAGATGCGAAGACATGGTTTTTTAACCACGAAAGTGACTTTTCGGACTGGCCATCATTCACCCAGCAATTTCGCCAGATATTCGGCATGTCCTCTGGACGCTCCGAAGTCGCGAAACAGAAGCTGGCAACGCGCATACAAGAACGGGACGAGTTCTATACATTCTACATTGAGGACGTCCTCACTCTCTGCCGCCGCGCACAGAGTGACATGGCGGAAGCGAACCACGTTCGCCACATACTGAAGGGCATCAACACGGTCGCCTTTAATGCTCTCGTCATGCCGAACCCAAACTGCGTTGGTGATATTATCACGGCCTGCCAGCGTCTAGACACGCTCCAGTCTATTCGCCTGCCACGCGCCTCTTGCGACCCTCATCTCAACGGTGATGCTTTGCTGCGAGCCCTGATACGCACTCTCATCAGGGAGGAACTTCACGGCCATCTTTCTGGACCTGCGACGCTTGCATCCGTTCGCCCAGCTCCTCCTGGACTGCGTGACATCATCAAGGACGAACTGGCGTCGATGACAAACGCCCAAATGGACAAGCCTACTGCACCATTTCGTCTGCCAAGTAATGCCAAAATTGCCTCCCGGCCTCCCTCGACCGTTCAGTCTCCACCTGCCGAAGTTTACCGCGACCCCCTAGCTTCGCTGGCAGCGAATGCTCCTGCACAGCCGTACTACTCTCCGTGGCGGTCGTCGCGCCCTGTTTGTTTCTACTGCGGTATTCGCGGCCACATTTCTCGCTTCTGCCGTCGGCGTCAGCAAGATGAAAGGCAGGGCTATGGTACCTTTGAGCGAGACAGCGCACCTAGGTTTCACTCCTACGTTCCCGGTCGTCACCTAGGTGAAAGGCGAGGCTAAGACTCCTTTGAGCGAGACAGGATACCAGGGCTAGATTCGTACGTTCCCGTACCGTACACAACCTCTTCTGGTCGCTCTCCTTCACCTTCCCAGGACATGGCTCGACTCATCATCTTGTGTGAGCACTATTTGTGCATATCGTCGTCGTCCGTACTGTGTGTCACCTTCGGAGCGAAAAGTTATAGAAGAACAAGTGAACGACATGCTGACACGCAACATTATAAGGCCTTCAGCAAGCCTTTGGTCTTCTCCTGTTGTGCTTGTTAAAAAAAAGGATGGTTCTGTGCGCTATTGCATCGATTATAGGGCGCTAAACAAAATTACCCGTAAGGATGTTTATCCAATCCCTCGTATTGACGATGCTTTGGATACCCTACAAGGTGCCGAGTATTTCTCGAGCCTCGACATGCGCTCCGGATATTGGCAGATTCCAATGGATGAGCAAGATAACGAAAAGACTGCGTTTGCTACACCTGATAGACTTTTTGAGTTTAACGTGATGCCTTTTGGACTGTGCAATGCACCAGCTACGTTTGAACGTATGATAGATACAGTACTCCGTGCTTAAAATGGAAGACATGCCTTTGTTACTTGGACGACATTGTCATCTTTTCGTCGAGTTTCTCCCAGCATCTACAACGTCTAGACCAAGTTCTGACGTGTCTAGCAAACGCTCGTCTCCAACTCAATATTAAAAAGTGCCGCTTTGCAAGCCGAAGCATTCAAGTATTGGGCCACGTCGTCAGTATAAGCACGGCATCCAGCCTGATCCCGACAAAATCGCTGCAGTGCTGCAATTTCCGCCACCAACCACACTTAAAGAACTCCGCAGCTTTCTAGGACTAGCGTCCTACTTCCGCCGCTTTGTCCGTGACGTCGCCACCATCGCCGCTCCTCTACACAAACTTCTGACTTCGAGCGCGGCCTTTGTATGGTCGGACGACTGTGAAGCCGCCTTCCAGACCCTCAAACGACTTCTCACGACAGGGCGCGTGATCCGTCATTTCGATGCAACCACCCCTACTATTCTACACACTGATGCCAGTGGGCATAGAATTGGCGCTGTCCTGCTGCAGCGGAATCAGAAGTCTGAAGAGCAAGTCGTGGCTTATGCCAGTCGTGCTCTTTCTCCTGCTCTGAGCGCAACTACACAATTACAGAACAGGAATGCCTCGCCATCGTGTGGTCAATACAAAAATTTCGACCCTATCTCTATGGCCGCCATTTCACAATTGTGACCAACCATCATGCTCTCTGTTGGTTGTGGTCCCTGAAAAACTTGTCTGGACGCCTCGGCCGTTGGGTACTGCGCTTGCAGGAATATGACGTATAGGTCACGTATAGGTCCGTCAAACAACATCAAGATGCCGACGCTTTGTCACGCTGCCCGCTGTGTCCAAACGCCCATGCTTCACCTTCGGTCTGCACGTCACCATCTAGCCACACGTCTCAGCACACGTCCAGTAGCCCGGGACAGGCGGTTGCCTCAGTTGACTTTCTTCCGTCTACTGACCTCGTCTCACTCCAACGTACCGACCCATACTGCCGAACGCTGATCGACCGACTTACTGGCTTGGCACGACCCCCCAACAGTCGCTTAAGATGACAACTTTCACGTTTTAAGCTTCAGGGGGGAGCGTTATTTCGATTAATCTACCATCCTTCCGGTAACCGGTGGGTACCAGTCATACCTCGCTCACTTCGACTCCAAGTATTAGAAGCATTTCGCGACGACGCGACGGCTGGCCACTTGGGCTTTCTAAGACCTACGACCGCATCAAAACGCGTTGTTTCTGGCCGGGCCTTTCCACCTCTGTCGCCAAATACGTTGGCTCCTGCGCGTCATGCCAACACAGAAAACGCTCGACATTCCTTCCAGCCGATCCTCTGCAGCCTCTACCATGCCCGTCCACCCCCTTCGAAATTGTGGGCATAGACTTGTACGGACCCCTCCCACTCACGCCTATATACTGGTCACCGCTGGATTGTTACCGCAGTGGATCATCTAACGCGGTACGCTGAGACAGCTGCTCTTCGCTCTGGTACTGCCTCAGAAGTCGCCGAGTTTTTCGTGCAAGGTATCTTTTTGCGCCACGGCACACCTCGTGTGCTCCTGAGTGACCGTGGCAAGACGTTCCTATCGCATGTCCTTCGTGAAGTCCTCCAGGCCTCTGACACCACCCATAAGACCACATCAGCGTACCATACGCAAACAAATGGCCTTACCGAGCATTTTCATCGCACTTTGTCCGACGTGATGTCAATGTATGTTCGACCCGATCAACACCAAGTGGGACACCATTCTACCTTTCGTGACGTTTGCGTATAATACTGCCGTCCAACGTACAACCAATTACAGTCCCTTCTTCCTTGTGCATGGTCGTGCGCCGTCTTTCGTCTTCGACACTACACTCCTTTCAGCACCTGCTGCTCCATCCGCGTCTCTTCCTGAAGAATTTGCTGCTCGCATCGCCCGCTGCCGGGAAATTCACTGGCGAAATTATATTGGCGAAGGTATGACATCGCAGTTAACGCTGTTTGCAGATGACTGCGTGTTATATAGGGTGACTAGCAGCATGGATGATGTCAGTCTGATTCAGCAAGACTTGAATCTAATTATTGAATGGTGCCCTAAGTGGCGCATGCAGTTAAACCTAACCAAAACAGTCAACATGACATTCACTCGAAAGAAGAACTCTATAAATTTGTCTTACACCTTGAATAACAATTTAATAGCTAAAGTAGCACAGTTTAAATACCTGGGTGTTTGGTACACCCCACAATTATCATGGCAGAAACAGGTTAACTATGTAACCGCTAAGGCAGGGAAAATGCTAGGTTTTCTTCGTAGGAACTCCAGAGCATTCAGCCAGTCTACACGAGAGCTGCTATAAAAACGTACGTAAGGTCCATCCTTGAGTACGCGTGTGTAGTGTGGGACCCTCCGACGGCACGTGACCTTGATAAACTTGAGAGGGTACAGAATCTAGGTGTGCGGTACGTGTCAGGTCGATACAAAGATAACTTCAGCGCTACGAGTGCTAAGGAAGAGTTTGAATCGGATACCTTAGAAGTACAACGCAGAAGGCTGCGACTGAGGCTTTTTCATTCCATATACTACGGTACAATGGACCTTTTTCCAGTAAGCGACCCCTCTAGCGGCCGCCACTTCAACTAAACATGACGGGCAAGACACGCTCCCGCCGCTTCTCGCCTCTACGCAGAGAGTGGTAGCGTTTGACCAAGCAGTCTCTCGCGACCGCCGTCCCTGCTTTTTTTTTTTTTTTGTCGCTTGTGTTGTTGAAGTAGCTTCTCATTGTCCTGCTCAAGCGCGCGCGTTTTTGCTCACGTGGAGCAATAACACATTTTACATTTACCGACACGACGGCAACATGCTGATGCAACGTGCAGGCCGTTTGTAACCAAGATTTGAGAGATGCACCAGCCTTTATTGTTCAACAGCTTGGTCGGTACTTTGATTCAACTGGCGAAGGCATGTGTGATCGTCAAACGCGCCGCGGTAGGACTTTCTTCAGGATAAACTCGACCGGTCGTTCGGGGTTGCTCGACTTGAAGGAGGCTGTCAACATACGCATGCACGTACTACGTGCTTGCCCTCAATAGCGGGCATGCAAGGAGCTCGCTATGATGAAAAAACAACGTGCAAAACTTCTGCACACGTACTGTGAGTGTGCTGCAGTGCAAGTGTTGTTTTATCTCGAGATATGTATCGTATATGGCATAATACTGGGGACTAAGCGGACGCAACACAGTACGGGGGGCTAAGTAGAAGTTAAGTGGACGCAACACGTTGTTTTGTCAAGCGCGTAAAGCTTCATTCGCCTGCGAGAAGTAAGACTCGCGAGTTTTGTATAATGCGGCACCGCGAGTGTGTCGCTTTGGCCTCGCACGATGCATTCTGGTCGGCTGTCTGGCGAGATTCTTCTTTTCATTTGGCCCCACGTACCCGTACAGCTATTTCCGTCGGCATGCGGTAACGCCTTCTTCAGCCAATGGTAAAATCCGTGCGGTATACATACCCGTAGATGAAAACATCGCCGTGACTTCCGAGTCAGTCGTATAGGGCGAGAAGTGCAATAATCACAGCGCTAGTGTCATGCTGTTACCAGAACGCAGGCTTCCCTCACTCAGCAAGAATCTCACTGATAACATGGGGTATTTTTTTTATTTGACAGTGCGCTCCACTCCCGTACAGTACGTTCACCATTCCACGCCGGTTTGTGCAATCGACAGTACAGCAAGTGCCCGGCATGAGATTCGTCACTGCGTGAACTAACGCTGCTCGAGCGTTAGTTCACGGAGTCGTTTTCATCAACAAAAGTGCTTGCAGTCTTTCCCACTAATTGCTGAATGTTTCCTTTAACCAATATCCTCGCCCATAACACCAGAAAAATTATTGTTCAGCCCCTCAAGCTCAGAAAATTGCCGCGGATCATGCAAGGGTTCACGCACTCACTTCCCACACCCGCCCTGCGATAATGGCGGCGCGGCGTAGAATGCAGCTGGGGCGAGGGTACGCGCATGCGCATAGCTGAATTGGAAAAAGGTCCATTGGTACAGAAAGGGACAAATATATTATGCCGCCTCATTACCGGTCAGAACACGTGGACCATGCGCTAAAGGTACGAGAAGTTCCCTGCAAGACAGAGCCGCATAAGAAATAATTTTTTTCCAAAGACTATACAAGAATGGAATAGGTTACCTGCCGGTGTCGTCAACGTCGTGTCAAATGATCTATTTTTTGCTCTGTTGAAGTGACTCAACTACCCCGTTCCTTTGACATTTCTTTTCAAACTTCAGTCTCCTTAGTTGAACTTTTGTTGTTCTTTTTTTCCCTCAACATCGTGTAGAAAACAAAAACTTTTATGAACGTTTCTAACTGTTTTGTAAAACCTTCCTCCCCACTGTAACGCTTTTTGGCGCCTGCGGGTACTGAATAAATAAAAATATGATAAACCTGCTGTTTAGAGATTACATTTTACTGTTAAGCAACGCATGTACATGCACAAGCGCGTGTACACGCAACTGATTTGATTTCCCAAGTGATTGAGCACCTAAATCGAGAGAGTAAGGCTACAGCTTAAAATTAGTATGCCGAACACAAAGACAATATTTAATAGCCTCGCAAGAAAAATAAAATGACGATCGGCAGTCAGCCCAAAGAATCTGTGCTGGATTACATTTAGGCCATTTACTCGCAGGTGTCCCTGGTCAATAGAAATAAATTTACAGAATAAAAATGCGTTTGCGTTTCAGCGCTTACGATAAGCATTACGAAATCATGACCGTGAGCTTATCGCTACCGTTCAAAAGAAAATTGTACAATCATTGTATTCTACTGGTGCTATGTAAAAAAAATTGGAGGACGCTTAAGCTTCGCCTTTAAGAGTGGAACACGATAGCGTTATCGGGCCCCGTACGTATCGCATTCTTGATTCAGTGGCTTCACCGCCACATAGAACGCGGGAAAGCCAGCTTACAAAGACCAAGCTTACACCGATCCCCTTAAAGTCAGCTTCACTTTTAAACTGAAATGCATTGCTGGGAAGAGGTTTTTTTGGAGGCAATATAAGTCGTCTTGTATTATAATGTGAAGGCCCTAGCACCTTTTCTTTATTATTTTAACAATTGTTTGCTATTGCCCAGACGCGTACGGATGTCCAAAACGCATTAGGCAGGCAGTCCCAAATTGACCGATGATGATGATGATTTATTGGCATCCCCTTTGAAACGGGGCGGCGACAAATAGTCACCTAGCCTGCTTGATTTAATGAGGTATACTATACATGTGCTTTATCTAGCAATTTTGTATACCTCTGATTATTCTTTTTCTGTTTCCAAAGTTTACCTTGCACCGCTACCTATGATTTTAAGAGATCAGGTCGTATCCATCTCTTCCCTGCTCTTTTCCACCAGTACTCTAATTGTCTCTTGCTTATCTCTACGGCTGATCTGCTGATGTTTCTATTCACTTTAAACCCAAGCGCTTCTGGGAGTTGCACATTACCTACGGTTCTCACTGGGTGGATCCTGTCGCATTTCATTAGGATGTGCTGAGTGGTTTCCGGATCTTTACTGCAGCACACACATGTCTCATCTAGTTCCGAATATTTGTTCCGGTATGTTTTGGTCCTTAGGCAACCGGCTCGAGCCTCAAATAGCAAGGCACTGCCCTTTGTGTTATCGCACAGATTTTCCCTTCTAATTTCTTTCTTCGCATTCTTGTAAATCTCCATTGTCCTTTTTGTTTCCATTTTTGCATCCAATTCACGGTCTCTATTTCTCTCTCTTTCTTTCTGATGACCCCTGGTTGTCTATTTGCAGTTTCGATTATTCTGTACTTGGTTGCCAACTTCCTTGACCTCTTCCTCCATTGTGTCCACGCTTTTCATGTAGAGATACTTGTGCACTTTAGCCGCCCATTTATTTTCATCCATGTTCCTGAGCCTTTCTTCAAAACTAATTTTGCTCTGTGCTTCTCTGACTTCAAAAGAGGCCCCTGCACTGCCTCATTTGTGGTATTACCGTGGGCTCTCAAAGCCAACCGGCCTACTGATCTTTGGTTAACTTCCAAGCCCAACCAGATATCCGATTTTAAGCATATAATGACATTTGCGAATGTTAGCGCCATTATTCCTTTCCAGATTCCACGCACCACCTCATACTTATGTGGCCCCACAGTGCTCTGTGTTTTATTATTGCCGTATTCCGCTTCCCCTTTATTTTCAGATTATCTTGGTGGTTGCTTGAGTAATTCTTTCCTTCGTTTATGTGTACGCCGAGGTACTTATATTGCTTCACTATGGGTATTACTTGCTGTTGAATTGACACCACGAAGTTACTCATCTCTTCAATAAAGATCATAATTCCTGATTTCTCTGTGCTAAACTTAATGCCTAGATTTGTCGCTGCATTCCCACAGATATTCGCAAATATCTGTAAATGTTCTTATTGTGCGCTAGTAGCACAATGTCATCTGCGTACATCAGTCCAAGGACCTTCTGTTGCACCATTTGTCCATTACGCATGTAGGATAAATCAAAACCTAATTCGCTGTTTTCGAGTCGTCTTTCTATACCCTTAACGTAAAGCGTGATCAGCAATGGTGACAGAGGGCATCCTTGCTTCAATCCTTGGTGAATTCCCACCATTTCATTACCTTTCCGACCTTCCCATACCAATTGTACTTGGTTCTCTCTATATATTTTTCTCAACAGCTCCACGAACTCGTCATCTATGCCTTCGTGCTGAAGAATATCCCATAACAATTCCCTGTCTACGTTGTCATATGCTCATTTAATATCTAGAAATGCTACCGATAAAGATCTTTTCTGAGCTACTGAAATCTCATTGCACTGAGTTAGTACAAACACATTATCCTTTAAGCGTCTGCCTGGCCTGAATCCATTCTGTAGTTCGCCCGATCGTTTTTCTTCACCCACTTCGACAGTTCTAATTTTATGGCTTCCATTGCCATTCTATATATAACCGACGTTACTGTAACTGGCCTGTACGAGCTCGTCTTATCCTTATCTCCTTTGCCTTTGTAGGTGAGATTCATTTTGCTTTCACGCCATCCTACAAGAATTTTCTTTGTTTTAATCACTTCCTCTATGGCCTCTATGGTCAGCAGTGCCTTGCTTTTTGTAACGAGTTTTTTAATGGCTGTATTGGGGTTTCATAAGGTCCTGCTGCTGTGTTGTTAGGGACATATTCTGCTGCGCTTCTTCAATAAAAGCTTTCTGTGCTAAATTTTGATCTCTCAGGCCTCTCTGATGTTGCAGGATCTGTTGTCTGAACTACGCTTTTTCTCGTGCCGAAGTTATCCCTAATAACGTCTGTGATGTACCGCAGCGCATCGTCTCCTTCCTAGATGTTACCGTCTTCATCCCTTATGGCCGTTTGCGAGTTTCTAGTTGGAGCTCCGAGTGCTTTTATATGGTTCCAGAATCTTTTTGGGGCGCCTTTGTCTCTTTTGTGAATGTTATGCGCCCGACGTTCACTTGCACATTTAATTTTCTCTTGGACTAGCTCACTCGCCACCCTTTTCTTTTCTAGGTATGTATTCCATCTGTGGAGCACCTCTTCTTCTTATAATCCCAACTTTTTGACTTCTCGAAGAGCCCTAGATGCCTCTTTACGCTCTTCTATAGTTTGTTTGATTTCCTTGTTCCACCACTTACGTGGTTTCCTCTTTCCAATCCAACGATTGTTTTGCCGCGTGTGCCTTATTTCATCCTGCATAACGTCCCCAAGTTCCTTATATTCCCAGACTGCTGTAGGAAAAGCCTCAATTTTCTTCTCTATGTTGTTTGCGATCTCCATTATTTGCTCGTCATTCATTTTTAAAAACTCATTTTTAAAACTCTGAAACGGTTCATGTTCTGCGTTGGTATCTCGCCCAAATTTTAATGGTAAACATCTATGATCGCTTCCCATGCTATTTTTTCCATTTACGTCTATTATCATTTGGTCTATTTGTTCGTAGACCATTCCTGAGACTGAGGCGTAGTCGATACATGACTGCCTGTTTCCGCATTGCCACGTTACCTGTCCGTGACACTTATTCTGCCTGTTTACTATATGGTTTTGTTCATCACACAGATCCAGCACTAGACAGCCGTTGTAATCAGTATATCCGTCTAAATCGTCCATGTGTGCGTTCATATTGTCACAGTGCGTAAGGTGGAAAGAAGAGGACATGGTTGGTGCCCCGGGAGACGACAAAGAAGATTCTGGGTTTTCGCTTCTCTGCGCAGCCATTAAAACCCATCTATAAAACCAGTACGTTTCTTCCTTCCCGTAACATTATTGGTGGACGTGCGGGGTACTCACTTGCGCAAGACGGAGCTCCGCAGCGGACGTAACCTGGCTGCCATGTCATCCAAAGGGGAGTCTTCAACCGCGGCCCCGTCGACGCCACCGACGGTCATCCTAACCCAGCCCCGCGACCCTGGCATGTTTTCTGTGATTGACAACGTTGACGTCGATGACTGGTTGGCAAATTACGAACGGGTCTGCGCCAGCAACAGGTGGGATAACACGCTTATGCTGGCCAACGTAATATATTACCTCAAAAAAACGGCACGAGTCTGGTTCGAGACACATGAAGAAGAGATTACCAGTTGGGAGCAATGCAAACAGAAGCTTCGTGATTTGTTCGGCAAGCCCATCGGCCGCCAACGTGCTGCTCAGAAGGACCTTGGGACCCGTGCACAGACGTGCACTGAATCTTACGTGGCGTACATCCAGGACGTCTTGGCTCTTTGCCGCAAGGTGGATCAGAACATGACCGAGACAGACAAGGTCAGTCACGTTTTAAAAGGCATAGCGGACGACGCGTTTAACCTTCTTGTGTATAAGAACATCACAACAGTCAATGAGATCATTAACGAATGTCGCCGCTTTGAAGAAGCGAAAAGCCGCCGCATAGTTCAGCAGTTCACGCGACTACCCAACACCGCTGCTTCATCGACGTGTGAAGACCTTTGTCTTCCGCGTGAGCCCACTCCCTCCGAGAACGTCGTACGTATAGTCCGGCGAGAAATTGAAGCAGCGTCTCCTGCCACACAAGTGATGCAGTGCTTTGACGATTCCCGGCCGCTCGTGTCCCTCATTCAATCGGTCGTTCGCCAAGAACTTTCCAATGTGGGTCTGCAATCCATCTGCTCCGCCAACTGTCCTGACTTCGCTTCGTCTGCTGCCTCTGCCCCTGTTTACCGGAACCAGAGCGGTACTTACCCGAGCTATCGCAACCCGGCCGAATGGCGCACACATGATGATCGACCCATCTGCTTCTATTGTGGACGTGTGGGCCACATCTCTCGCCATTGCCGAAGTTCCTGGCCGGCCCTCTCTCGACCAAGCTTTCCCGCCTACCGCCGCTCCCCACTGAATCCTCGCCCGCCTGCGCCCCCCACCGAGTTCGAAGATGCACCTGACAACGCCCGAGTCACTGCGACTAACCGCTCATCATCACCGCACAGTAGCCGCTCCCGTTCACCCCAGCTGCGTCGTTCCCTGTCCCCTGCTTACCGTCGCCGCTCTCCGACGGGAAACTGACTGGGGCAGCTCCGGGAGGTGACGCTGCTCTAGCACCCGGGCCTGAAATTCCTCTGTTGACCCTGCCTACTGATCGGAACCTTTTGGACGTGGATGTGGATGGTTTGCCTGTTACAGCACTCATCGACACTGGAGCGCAAGTTTCCATCATGAGTGCTGACCTTCGAACGCGCCTGAAGAAAGTCCTTACTCCTGCTCCGACTCGACTGCTACAGGTCGCCGGCGGTGGAACTCCGGCTGTGCTCGGAATGTGTGCTGCACGTGTCAGTGTCGCCGGACGCCACACGTCCGTTTTGTTTAGTGTGCTCGAACGCTGCCCCCACGATGTGATCCTCGGCCTCGACTTTTTGACCACCCATTCTGCTCTGATTGACTGTTCAGCCGGTGTTGTCCAACTTGACCTACCCCTTTCCATTGACCTTCCTGCTCAAGCCCCAACTCAGCTTTGTTCTGCGGATTTTATTCGTCTTCTTCCCCAAGCAGCAACCTGCATCACCGTTTTCGCCTCTCCACCTGTTCCAGACGGAGACTATGTCCTCACTCCTGCGACTTCAGTCCTGCTTTCCCACAATGTCTCCTTCCCACACACCGTCATTTCTGTAGCGGCCAATCAGACCTGTCTTCCCATCCTCAATTTCGGCCAGTGCCCTCAGGTACTTCCTCGAGGGATATCACTTGCCACGTTGTCACCGTCCCGCGAGTGCTATATTTCAGTACTATCTGTTGCGACATCTTCGACCAGTGCTCGTTCTGCGCCTTCTGCATCTGCCTCGGCCGACGACATTGCAAAGATGATTGCGCCGGACCTCGACCCCCAATCCGCCGCAGAGCTCCATGACCTCCTCGAGTCCTTCGCCGACATTTTCGACCTGAACGATCGCTCTTTGGGTCAAACTACGGTTGTGAAGCATCGTATAAATACAGGCGATGCGGCACCTGTTCGCCGACGCCCATACCGGGTGTCGCCCTCTGAGCGACACGTTATCCAGAGCGAAGTTGACAAAATGCTTGCCAAAGGGATTATTGAACACTCTTCCAGTCCGTGGGCTTCCCCTGTTGTGCTCTTCAAAAAGAAGGACAACAGCTGGTGATTCTGCGTGGACTATCGTCATCTAAACCAGATCACCAAGAAAGATGTATACCCGCTTCCACGGATCGACGATGCTCTGGACTGTCTTCACGGTGCCACTTATTTTTCATCAATAGACCTGCGCTCCGGATATTGGCAAATTGCCGTGGATGATATGGACCGTGAGAAGACCGCATTCGTTACACCTGACGGCCTCTATCAGTTTAGGGTAATGCCTTTCGGCTTGTACAATGCCCCGGCGACCTTTGAACGTATGATGGACATGCTCTTGCGTGGATTGAAATGGTCCATCTGCTTGTGTTACTTGGATGACGTCATCGTTTTCTCTCCAACTTTTGCGGCCCATCTTGAGCGACTTTCATCTGTGCTTTCCGTTTTTCGCGCCGCTGGCCTGCAGCTCAACTCGTCCAAGTGCCACTTCGGTCACCGCCAAATAACCATGCTCGGACATCTCGTCGATTCGTCAGGCATTCGCCCCGATCCCGCTAAAGTTCGTGCAGTGCAGAATTTCCATGTACCGACCTCTGCCAAAGATGTCCGCAGCTTTCTCGGTCTTTGTTCCTACTTCCGCCGGTTTGTGCAAAATTTCGCGCATGTTGCTCGTCCCCTGACTGACCTCCTCAAGAAAGACGTTCCTTTCTGCTGGGGCTCTGAACAAGCGACTTCTTTCTCGCGCCTCATCACGCTGCTCACCACACCACCTGTTTCTCGCCCATTTTGACGCTTCTGCTCCGACAGAAAATCGCACTGACGCCAGTGGATACGGCATCGGCGCAATTTTAGCCCAACGCCAACGTGGGCACAACCGCGTTATCGCCTACGCCAGCCGCCTCCTCTCCCCGTCTGAGCGCAATTATTCGATTACTGAGCGGGAATGTCTCGCCCTCGTTTGGGCTGTGGGCAAGTTCCGACCTTACATATATGGTCGACCATTTACGGTTATAACCGATCACCACGCCCTTTGTTGGCTTTCTTCCCTCAAGGATCCCACCGGACGCCTCGGTCGCTGGGCCCTACGCCTTCAGGAATACACATACACTGTAGTCTACAAGTCGGGTCGTTTACATCAGGACGCCGACTGCCTGTCTCGTTACCCCGTCGAGGCACCGAACGATTTAGTGGATGCCACACCGGTCTGCGTTCTCTCGCTTTCCGCCTTGAAAGACATAGGGGCTGAACAGCGACGCGATGAATCGTTACGGCAGCTTATCGAACGCCTGCTCTCTGACCCGTCTGACTCATCCCTTCACATGTTCGTACTACAAAATGACACCCTGTATCGCCGCAACATGCACCCAGACGGGCCCGAGCTGCTAATCGTCATTTCGTCTCATCTTCAGCAGACTGTACTCCAGCAACTGCACGACGTTCCCACTGCTGGACACCTTGGCGTCTCTCGGACCTATGACCGAATTCGGCGACGATTTTTCTGGCCCCGTCTCAACCGCTCCGTCCGTCGCTATGTCGCCGCGTGTGAGTCGTGTCAACGCCGAAAACGACCAGCTGTACATCCCGCTGGTCTGTTGCAGCCTCTGGATATACCGACCGACCCTTTTTTTCGCGTTGGCGTTGATCTTCTCGGACCATTCCCTATATAAAACGACGGAAATAAGTGGATTGCCGTCGCTACGGACTATACCACCCGCTATGCCATTACAAGAGCCCTTCCCATCAGTTGCGCTACAGACGTCGCTGACTTCTTGCTTCACGACGTTATCTTACACCACGGCGCACCTCGTCAATTTCTGACCGATCGCGGGCGATACTTTCTTGCCAAAGTCATCGACGACTTACTTCGATCCTGTGCTACTAAACACAAGCTTACTACAGCCTACCATCCTCAAACTAACGGTCTTACTGAACGCCTGAACCGGACAATAACTGACATGCTCGCGATGTATGTTTCCTCCGATCATCGCGACTGGGACACTGCTTTACCATTTGTCACGTTTGCGTACAATTCCTCGCGCCACGACACAGCTGGTTATTCGCCCTTTTACCTTCTATATGGCCGTGAACCGACCTTGCCTTTCGAGACTCTTTCGACCACACTCGACTCGCCGACGGAGTACGCTCGTGATGTCATAACCACAGCGACCCAGGCACGCCAGATTGCCCGTCTTCGTCTCTCTGCTTCACAGACACGTCAGAAGTGCCGTTACGATCAGCGCCACCGCGATGTCGAATACGAACCAGGTGCTCTTGTGCTAGTTTGGTCTCCATCTCGACGTGTCGGTCTTTCGGAGAAACTCCTTTCGCGATACTATGGCCCTTATCGCATCCTCCGCCAGGTGACGCCTGTCACATATGAAGTGTCTCCTCTGGATGCTACCGTGCCTTCACCTCTATCTGACGTCGTCCACGTCAGCCGCCTCAAACCGTTCCTTTCTGGAACCAGTGAGTCGCACCAGTAAGGTGCTTCTTCTGAAGGGGGTAATGTCACAGTGCGTAAGGTGGAAAGAAGAGGACATGGTTGGTGCCCCGGGAGACGACAAAGAAGATTCTGGGTTTTCGCTTCTCTGCGCAGCCATTAAAACCCATCTATAAAACCAGTACGTTTCTTCCTTCCCGTAACATTATCTCCCACTAATATCACCTGGCCCGCTTTGCTGAACTCAATAATATCGCTTCTAATGCAATCAACCAATTCCTTACTTTTTCTCTGCTATCACTACCTGTCCGTAAATAAGCTTCTCCCATCCACGTCTTTTTACCTTGCCATGTGCCGTTAATCCATAAATGCTCTTTACATGTCTCGTTTACCCTTCGCCACTGCAGACCTCGCCTAATTAGTACGCCTATGCCTCCACCTTTCCTTGACCCGGTCATTCTGTTGCATCCTTCCCATACAAAATTGTGAATAACAGGCGGCAGGGCCAAATCTCATAGATGCGTTTCGGTCAAGGCGTACACGCTAATCGCTTCATCATTCAGCTGCGTTTGAATTTCCAGCCATGTTTCCTGCTTGCGACCACCCTGCATGTTAATGTAACAAATTTTACCTCCTCTATTCTTATCCTTTCTGCGTCTTTTCCTTACTCCTGGTCGTCTAATTCTGCTCTTTACTGGTGTTTCGCTACGATCAACACTTATTCCTGCTTCCTGATTGCCTGGGGCCCGCCTAAAACTACAGCTCGCGCCGCGAAGCGATGTCCAACCTGTGTTGCTACACTTTCACTAAAATGTATCCCTTCACGCACAAAATCGCCTTCGCGGCCTGCTTGGTGTACTTCTCGGTTGATGTCAATAACCGTAAAATTCATTGCTTTAGCTAGAGTCCAAATTTCCCTGTTTACTGCAAGAATTTCCCTTTCAATTTCATAACCCTGCCTTTCAACCTCTGGCACCGTGCACACCGCGATTTGTACTTCCTTTGAAACATTCAGCAGGTCGGTGACCCCTTAGGCTATTTGCTTTGTGATCCCTGCCCCTCGTCTGTGCAGTACGCCAATCACTCCGCCCATGATCACTACTAAGTGTCTCTCCTCTATTGTGTCCCACATACGTTCCTTGGCCTTCGCTATCACCTCTAATCGGCTTTCCTAGAAGCGGGCTGACCTAGACTCATTCGCCTGCACCTGCCCTCTCTGATATCGCCGGTTCTACTTTACGCATGTTTGAATCCCCAACAAAGACAACTCGACGCTTTTCTACCCCCTCACCATAGAAACCTGTCCCCGAGGTCACAATACCCTGCCCTCTATTCTTATCCTTGGCCTTGGCTTTGTTTTCTCGCGCGGCCGCGTCAGTGGTATCCCCTTCGTGACCATCACTGACGTTTCCGCCACTGCTTCCTGGCGTGGCGGGTTCGGCTGCCTTAGCTGACGAGGATGCAGTAAAACCCCTATATATAAAAAGTAGCGCCATCAACTTCGCTCCTCCTCCGTTCCACTATCGCGCTCGGCGCGACCAGTGCGATCGAGACGCGATATCGACAGTGACGCCGCCTGTGTCGGGCCGGCCGTGGCAGACGACAGCTAACGCCCTACCAGAGTAAATCCAAGGAAAACTTTGATCACGCCCTGCGGAGAAGTTTTTGAGGCGCGATTTTGCTTCGTCAGTCAGTAACTGGTCTTAATAATGCCGTTTTGAATGTAGCAACGCGACGATGCGAGACGGCGCAAATATAGTGTGCAGCAAGCGTTTGCGCACGCCGGATGAAAAACAAAAAAAGCCTTTTGCCCTCGCCTTGTCGGTTGCGGCAACTTAAGGTGCAGCAGCATGCCATCACAACGAAGTTCTTGTCCCTGACACGTTTGATCCGTTTGTGCGTGCAGCACTTTCGTCGCACAGGCCCGAGAATGGCAGTCGGAGCGCGCTGGAAAGAAAAAAAATATACAAAAGCGCAACGCGTGCTTCCACGTGACACGGATTGGCCAATGGGAGAGCGGAGGAGGCTGGGGCGACAGGAGGCGGCAAGGAGGAAACGCCGGGGTGAGCGCGGTGGCGGCAAGATCTAAGAATGGCGCTACTTTTTATATATAGGGGTTTTAGAATGCCGAGGATGCGAGCACCATCTGGATAGCATTTTCGCAAGTAAATTACTCGAGCGCGTCGTGCTGTTATGGTAGAAATGCCGGAAAAGGGGTCTGTGTTTGAATTTACTCGTAACAGAATTATGTTTTCTCGTACAATCAAATAACAGTCCGACGCCACCTTGTCTGTAGGTTGTGGTTAAGTAGTATTTTTCCATTTTTCTGACGGATTTCACTGTCAGAAATTTATTTTTTGTTCACCAAAACCCTGCACCACGAGGAGGGCCTGCGTGGTCGGGGTGGTTCGGGATGATTTTTTTCCTTCGGTAACACCTTGCGCCACGCGGAGGGCGTGGGTGGTCGGGGTGGTTGGGCATAATTTTTCCGCCATGGACGCCGACGTCCATGCCGATGCCGGATTTTCTGCAACACGGGGCCCTTAACATTGTCGCGTTAAAACTTAGAGGTTCACAAAGAAGCTTGAACACAAGTTAAGGAACACGCAGAGCGATGGAACGAAAAATAAAAAACCGCAGTTTCGCCCGAAAGCAGAAGCATCGATTGCGATAGCGAATCCACTGGCATACGAAGTTAGGACAGTAGTTTTATCGGCTGTATGAATTTGTTAGCATTAGCTTACGAATTAAATTACCAAGCATGGTGTCACGCGCGCACAAGCAAACATGAACACCTCTCATTGCTGAGCTCGAAAATTCGATGTCATAATGCTGAAGTGAGGAAGCGCGCCAGCAGCAGGGAGCAAGTTGACCTTGGTACTGTTTCAGGCTTCAACGCAAACTATGCGGCTAAAATACAGCGCACACGAATCTATCAGCCCTCGGCGCAGTCCGTCCCCTTCGCAGATCACTTTCAAGATAGCGTCCCTGTGGCCGCGCCATGCGCAGCGGCCGCCGGAGTAGAATGCTTCCCCCCTCCCCTCACTCCATTGCCTTGCGCGCCACCGAAGACCGTGAGCTTCCTCCCCGCTTCCCTCCCTTGCGGACGCGGGATTAAGCCGCCGTCGTCGTCTCACCCTTGCATTTCACTCGCACGTACACCATACGGTGCGTGGCGACGATGTTATTGACCTTGTATTTTATACAGAACATCACGGCGATGGCGGCAGCAGAAATTCGCCTGGAGCATCATATAATTGCTATCGCAATAAAATGTTAGGCGTAACTTCAAGAGAGAGGAAGAGCCGTGTGGGTCAGATATTAGTTGACATTCAGAGGGAAAAAATGCCGCAGTTTCACCCGAAAAGCGAAGCATCAATTGCGATAGCAAATTAGTAGAGAGCTATTCGGTCATTCCAGCGACTATAGGCGGCGCGACGGTAGGTGAAAATGGCTGCCGAGACGGTGATAAGGCAGTCTCGCAAGCGTGTGCATCTCGAGCAGCAAAGCAATGTCAGGCTCTCTAGTTTCGCTGCAGACCATGGTTTATCTCGCTAAAGATACGCTAAGGTGTGTGAATGAAGGCGAAGCTGCTTTCAACGCCGATCACATCATATGCTGCGGCATAAAGTCCCTTACAGACACCAAGGTCAGCGTCAAATCGCTCCGCCTGCACACGATTGCAATCACCGGGTGACTGCTTCGGAAGAGGGCCGCGTGGCGCCGCCTGCGTCGCTGGAATGACCGAATAAGGATAGCTTTGTCAACTGTTGTGGGTACACGCCTCGGCCCCGCGGTCCACGGCCACAGCATTAGTCTCGACCGGCCGCGCCCAAGGGCACCCAGCAGCAGCTCGCGCATTCCTCGCACCACTGCTCGCGCGTCCGTCATCTTCCTCGTCCACGTTTGGCTCGTATCCACTATTCACATCAGCGTTCCCGCACTGCCCCACCCTCGCGAGGGCGTTGAAGGCACTGGCCCATGGTGGTCGAACCCGGCGGCACGGACGACGAGAGAGGCCGAGTCGCCATGGGCGACGACGCTACGCACTCGTTGAGCACGGCCACAATCACCACGAAAGACACACAACAGCGAAAGGCACACACACACACAGCGCTGCTCCGCGTTGCAAAATCATTCGCTTACTCCGCCACGTCGTCACAGCGAGCGCACCGCAAGGAACAAAACGACGAGAAGCGACGAGTCGTTGGCGTGTTGTGTAATTGGTCGTCGGCACAACGGGTGCAAGCATTTGCTAGCGCCATTCCTTCCTCCATGTCCGGCGCTTTGCCCCGCAGCTGCGCTGCGAAGGCGTTGACGGCACTGGCCCACGGTGGCTGGCAGCGACGGCATGACACCCGCGGGCAAACCTTGGAGACGGATAATGCACCGAACGAGGATCGGCGGAGCCGTCAAGGCCGAGTCACCGAGGTCTTCCAGGAACCCGCAGGCCCTAAACCTGACTGGTTTCCATGACGAACACCTCGCAAAGATTGAGCAGACCAGGTGGAACCCCTTCGGAGTTGCGGTCTTGCAGGAACCAAAGGCTCTAAACTATGTTGAGGCCTTGCAGCAACCGAAAGGCCCTAAACCGTCGCCTGGCGCACACCTGATCTAGTTTTCTTCTCCAACCTCGTTCTGACGAGTGTACACAGCAGGTCGACGGAAGGAGCGGCCGCTATACCACACTGCACCACAGCAGAGAACCAGAGACCCACGCACCGAGGGACGGAGCCGCTCTTGAGGTGGTGTTGGCGCGATCACGTGCAGGATGTCACCTGCGTTGGCGATGCCGCGCGTAGAAGCAGGGCGTCGAAGACCATGCCCCCACCAGGACCCACGCCCGGCTCGATGACGGCGACGTAGGAGGAACCGGCGGAATCGCACGTCATCAAACACCAGAGGTGCAGCTCGCACCGCTGAAATGGTCACGCGCCATGGCCGGGTAGGATATGCTAATAGCCGTGGAACGGGTACCTGCAGCCTTCCCCACGACCATGGTCCGTCCCGGAACGCCGCCGGGGCCCCACGTTACGGGCGCCAATGTGGGAAAACGGCTTGGTCTCGCTGCGATCTCCAATAACCCCGGTATTCGCTAGCTGATTCCAATTTCCACCTGCAAATTTCCTAATTTCATCACCCCACCTAGTTTTCTACCGTCCTCGACTGCACTTCCCTTTTCTTGGCACCCCTTCTGCATCTTTAATGATCCACGGGTTATCTACCCTACGCATTCCATGGCCAGCCCAGCTCCATTTCCACTACGCCCGTTTGCTCTCTGGCCTGCCCAGCTCAATAGAGCAAACGGCTATCCCCGTTTGATCTCCGATCCAAACCGCTCTCTTCCTGTCTCTTAACGTTACGGCTAACATTTTTCGTTCCATCGCTCTTTGTGCGGTCCTTAACTTGTTGTCGAGCTTCTTTGTTAACCTCCAAGTTTCTGCCCCATATGTTAGCACCGGTAGAATTCAATGATTGTACACTTTTCTTTTCAACGATAGTGGTAAGCTCCCAGTTAGGATTTGGCAATGCCTGCCGTATGCACTCCAACCCAATTTTATTCTGTAAATTTCCTTCTCATCATCAGCGTCCCCTCTGAGTAATTGACGTGGACAAACGTACTCCTTTACAGACTCTAGATAGTGACTGGCGATGCTGAATTCTTGTTCCCTTGACAGGCTATTGAACATTATCATTGCCTTCTGCATATTCATCTTCAACCCCAGTCTTACTCTTTCTCGGTTAAGGTCCTCAATCATTTGTTGTAATTCGTCCCCATTGTTGCTGAATGGGACAATGTCGTCTGGAAACCGAGGGTTGCTGAGATATCCGCCGTTGATCCTCACTTCTATGCCTTCCCAGTCTAAGAGCTTGAATATTTCTTCTAAGCATGCAGTGAATAGCATTGGAGAGATTGTGTCTCCTTGCCTGACCCCTTTCTTGATAGGTAACCTTCTACTTTTGCTGGGGAGAACCAAGGTAGCTGTGGAATCCTTGTAGATATTTTCCAAGATATTCACGTATGCCTCCTGTACTCCTTGATTACACAATGCCTCTATGACTGCTGGTATCTGTAGTGAATCAAATGCATTTTCATAATGTATAAAATCCATATAGATAGGTTGAATATATTCCGCAAATTTCTCGATTACCTTATTGATGACATGGATATGATCCATCGCAGAATATTCCTTCCTGAAACCAGCCTGTTTTCTTGGTTGGCTGAAGGCCCTGATTCTATTTAAAATTATCTTGGTGAATATTTTATACAATACTGAAGGTAAGCTAATGAGTGTCTAATTATTCAGTATTTAACGTCTCCCTCCTTATCGATGAGTATAATGTTTACATTCTTCCAGTTCTCTGGTGCACTTGAAGTCTTGAGGCATTGCGTATAAAGTGCAGCAAACTTTCTAACCACGATGTATCCTCCATCTTTGATTAAATCGATTGCTATTCCATCTTCTCCTGCTGCTGTTCCCCTGGTCATGTCTTGCAATACCCTTCTAGCTTCATCGCTTATTATAGAAGGAGCCTCTGTATCCTGTTCGTCAATACTTCGAATGAAAGTAGCATGGTTATTCTGGATACTGTAAATGTCCCTATAGAATTCTTCCGCTGCTTTTACTACATCATCGAAGTTGCTAATGATATTACACTGCTTATCTTTCAGCGCATACATCTTCCCTTGTCCTATGGCAAGTTTTCTTCTCCCTGATTTCATGCTACGTCGAATTTTTACTCCTTCCTCAATCTTTCCCACATTATAATTTTCAATATCTCTTACCTTCTTTGATGAGTTTTGCAGTTCAACGAATTCAATGTGATCTGTTGAGTTGGACATTTTCATGCTTTGTCGTTTCTTTATTAGGTCTTTTCTTACTTGGTAGAGCTTACCTACTGGTTGCCTTGCTGCCTTACCTTCACTTCAATTGCGGCTTTTGAAATCACCCTACTTACGGTTTCATTCATTACCTCTATGTTGTATTTATCTTCATTTGCTAAAGCTGCATATTTGTTTGTGAGCACCAGCCTGAATTGGTCTGCTTTTACCCTTACTGCGTCTAGGTTGGCCTGTTTCTTCTTGATTAATTTCATTCTTTCTCTCTTCAAACTGAGAGAAATCCTAGACCTTACTAACCTGTGGTCACTGCAATTTACCCTATCTAACACTTCTACATCTTGCACTATTCTGGGATCGGCAGAGAGTATAAAATCTATTTCATTCCTTGTTTCTCCATTAGGGCTTTTCCAGGTCCAGTTCCTGTTACTGCGTTTCCTGAAGACGGTATTCATTATTCGGAGCCTATTACTTTCCGCGAATGCTACCAACATCTCTCCTCTAGTGTTCCTAGAATCCATGCCATAGTTGCCAATTGCTTACTAACCAGCCTGCTTTCCCCCCACTTTTGCATTGAAGTCGCCCATGACTACAGTATACTAAGTTTGCACCTTTCGCATTGCTAATTGAACATCTTCATAAAACTGTTCCATTTCTTCATCATCGTGACTGTAGGTTGGGGCGTAGGCTGGTACTACCTTCATTCTATACGTCCTATTCAGCTTGATTACGACGACTGCGACGCTCTCATTAATGCTGTAGAATTCATCAATGTTGCCTGCTATGTCTTTATGGATTGCAAATCCTACTCCGAATTCTCTCTTATCTGGAATACCTCTGTAGCAGAGGACGTGGCCGTTAGTCAGCACTGTATAAGCGTCACCCTTTCTCCTAACCTCACTAAGGCCAATAGTATCCCAGCTGCAGGCAATGTCTGATAATTCCTAAAAGACCCCTGTTAACCTAGCCTCGCTCGAGAGGGTGCGCGTGTTGAACATTGGCAGGTTCAGTTTCTAGTGGCGGCCTGTTGGGGTCCTGAGACTGTCACTTTAGCCTACGCTAAAGAGGATGAAGGAGAAAGCCTGCGTGCTCACGAGACATTCATTAGATTGACATTCTCATTCGCATGCTTTGTTACTTCCTATTACTTATTTGCTCCCACCAAAGGTCGTGGGTTCGGAGACCTTAATTAACTCTATCCTAACTATCTCTGCCTTAATAACCTCGCCTTAATTAACACCAACGGTCGTGCTTTCGACCATGAATGGTGACACCATCAATTTTGGTGCCGTTGAATTTTCCGGACGGTCAAATTTTCGTTCCTTGAGCCATCTAAGGCTTTCGCCGTAAAAGTCTGTGCGGGCGCCCATATTGAGTGTCGCTTTCAAGTCGCCACCAGCTGATTTGTTGTTCGGCTTAGTCACAACAATTAGACCCGTGCCTATTCGCTCTTTTGCACTGGTCGGATAGTCCGCTTTCTACAGAAGATTCTGACTCTTGTGCTACCGTGCCTCTCAGTGCAAACTGCACTTGCCGCGCCTTGTAAAATACAGGAGTGCTACCATGTTTAAGCACGAGCTTCGTTGAATACCGTTCAAGTAACATTACCGTACTATGTTTGCGTACCTCATGCATAGCGGACCAGTTCAACTTAAGAGCAGCCAGCCAGTCACGTCCAAGCAACGCAGTGTCATAAGTTTTAACCAGCACTAAAGATTCTTGCGCAGACCGCTATGTTTGACTAAAACCATTAGCTTTCCATAACTTTGAGTAGAGAACCGCCATATGTTTTCAACTTCGAATGGCAGCGTTGTAGCTATTTGTAGACTGACCGTAACTCTTGTACAGGCTTTCTGGCACAACAGAAACAGATGCTTCCGTGTCTACCTGGATGCGAACATATTTCTCTGCAATGCGAAGAGAAACTTCAGAACGGCCTGAGCAGTCATCAAAGAACATCGGAGCAGCGCATTTCGCTAACCTGAAACAATGCCTACCAAGCCGAGGAAGCGGCCATAGCCCTCGCGCTCTCCCTAATAGAAGTTAAGTCATAGTGAACGACTCCCAACGGGCGTGTCGCAACCTCGCTAGCGGCAGAATTCGTGCCGCTACGCTCAAGCTGATCAATCAAAAGCCGCCAACCAGATCAGTCATGATCATCTGGGCGCCAGCTCATCACGGCATCCCTAGCAACGAGGTCGCCAACCACGTGGCTCGAGATTTGACCCACCAAGCCGACGCCGTGGAATCTGAACCCGAGCCCATGCGCCTTCTAGTTTCGTACCAAGACATCACACAACACTACAAGTTAACCCGCAGAACATATGCACCCCTACACAAGTCACTACCTAGAGAGAAGGAGCGATTACTCCGAGCTCTACAGGTTAATACATTCCCCCACCCAACGAGAAATCACCTCACAGCCCCTACACAATTCTCTCCGCAATGCCGCTTCTGCGCAGAGCGAGGTCCCTCGGGCACATAGTAGGGTATCATGACTTGTTGCTGGGCAAGTTGGTTCATCTTATTCCGTAGTGTTTAGACGCAACCAAGGACGGAAAAAAATTTGAGGACAGGAAAGACGCTCTTTCCTGTCCTCAATTTTTTTCCCTCCTTGGTTGCGTCTAAACACTACGGAACACATAGTAGGGGATTGCAGAGAGGCACCACTCAATTCTCCGAACCCTTACCACGCCAACGAGCTTTGAGAAAGAGCTTTGGCCAGCTTCGACCTCGAAGATCAGGAACGGCAGATTGCGAGCGCCCAGAAAGCGGCCCGATCTCAAGGCATTCTGGAATGAGTACGTCTCTCCAAAGCTGCATTTACATAATAAAGATTTTATTCTCTCTCTCTCATCACACAAGTAAACATCTTGTGTCACCAGTTCATCACTTTCTTTTGCCACTACATTTGCAGTGCTCTTCGAGCTAGCCGTGCACATTTTCGCCAAATATCTGTAGCGCTTGCAAGAATGGCACCGGTACTTGCGGAACTTTCCGATGACCGCGTCATCCGCACCGGAACCTTTCCGAATAGTCACGCGCACTCACTCTTGGTTGAGAGCGGTCAAGCTCGTTTCTTCGGCTCTGCTTGTGGCTGCTTGAATATGACTGGGCTGAAACTCTTTACTCTCTTTGCGTGCTAGTTCTATGCCTTTCGCGATGTCATATACACTTGTCAACGTTAAGGTCCCCTCCTTCAGCAACTCCACTTACGTTGCTCTGCTACGCAATTCGGTCCTGGTTGGCGTCGTCAAGTAAAGTTCCAGAGTTGGATGACGCTACTTGACGTCTCAGCTTTACGGAAGTAGTCACAGAGTTCCCTTCTTGTTGCAAACATGAAATAAACATGAATCGTTCCGCAATGAATCGCGCCGTACTTCTACTAGTTGCTCATAGGCCTTTATTTCAGGCTTCACTGGTTCCATTAGCGTTTTCAACGTCCGATAAGCCTTCTTCCCAACTGCCGTGATAAACTGAGAAAATTTTTGGCTGTACTCATATCGGTGGTCTTGAATAAGGGCTAGAATCTTTCGACATAGAAACCGAAATCATCGTCACCATACTCGACGAAATATTCGAAACTTGCAAGCGCTCTGATACCGAGACATTGCCGCACTACACGCTGAATTCTTCCGCCAACAGCGTCTCGCGTGCTGATGTCATCCCATCCTCG
This sequence comes from Dermacentor silvarum, assembly GCF_013339745.2. Classification (NCBI taxonomy): domain Eukaryota; kingdom Metazoa; phylum Arthropoda; class Arachnida; order Ixodida; family Ixodidae; genus Dermacentor; species Dermacentor silvarum. The sequence goes on along the minus strand of NC_051158.1, from coordinate 182,746,249 downwards.
TCGTCATTATGTTGTAGCCGCAGCGGGCAAGGCAAGAGCCAGAGCGACAGATCAATGGTGTAATCGGCAAGCTAGGCTGCATCAGAATGACCAATAAGTACAGCAATCCAGGTACTTAAAAAAGCAGAGCACATTCAGTTACATTCCATGGATGCATACATATCTACAAATTGACGCCACATGGTTGATGCATGAATGCATACGATAACACAGCAATGATGATGATGCTCTTCTTCGTTCGTGGTGGGTCATGGCTTGAAACAATTGAAACCTTCATTGATGTACACAAAGACTCTAGCCGCTGAAAGTGCTCATTTACATAGACATACTGGTTCAAGAACTATAACTAACGACTCTTATACACACAAATATGAGACACGTATGGAATTAGGGCTCAAGTTTGCAGCGAAAGAAGGGATGCGTAAGCAGGACGAGTGTAGTGCCCCTGGATTTAGTGTTTTATTTCTTTTTTGTTGTATTTGTTTGCGCGCTGCCTTGATAATACCTACATAGTGAACCATCCAGCCCAATGCAAAACTTCATTGTTTGCGGAATCTAGCGTCTGGGATGACTGAAATGCTCATTCACGCGCACCGTCGCAACAACGTGTCTATGTATATTTCGCGACTCCGAAACGTTATCTCGACAATCAGCCCTGATCCCCGTGAGTTTTGGCTTCGATTTGTGATTTTATTTCTAAGCAGCCGAGAGACACCTTGTTTTCGATGTTTCAGAACAACACGCTGTGGATCCGGCTGGAGCAACTAATTGCATCAACTGCAAATAGTTGGGCACACTATTGGGCACAACACCCGTCGTGGTGGCTTAGCGGCTATGGTGCTGCGCTACTAAGCACGACGTCCCGGGATCAAATGCCGGCCGCATTTCGATGGGGGCGAAATGCAAGAACGTCCGTGTCCCATGCATTAGGAGCACGTTAAAGATCCCAAGGTGGGCGAAACTTCCTGAGTGCCACCCTACGGCGTAAAACCCCACAATGTTTAAGTGCAACAGGGAGTATGCGCCTTCGAAACGAGCGAGAAACGCCGTGAACACCGCCAGTCGAGCAGACAATCGCCAAACACCTACTACCTCGCAGAAATCTTGGTTATTACTTCCCTGGTTTTTTCAGCGCTCATCGACTTCAGCTTCTGCGGCTACCAAGGTTGCTCTTGAAACCAAACAAACCTAATTCTGCTGCGTTTCTTCTACGGTCATGATTCGTTCACGAGACCGTACGATCGCATAAGGAGCCACTGAACGTGTTCGAAATTTGTTGGGATAAATTCAACTTTTTCTTTGTTCCTATGCGTAAAGACTATCAAAAATGGAACTGTTCATTTTTGGTACTATTCTATTTCCCCTGCCAATTTAATAAACTTTTGTATGTTATCCTGAAATGCTTCGACAAAGATGCGGTCACAATTGCTTGTTCCTGCGCTTCTATTACCCCAGTCCACTACGGCTATCTACGTTAGACACTTCAAGTCCTCGCGTGTCGCCATCAACCGCGGCCAGTCAGTCACTGCATGCTTGCTTGTAAGGTTATTAGGCTTCCGACTGAACAGATCATAGGCAATAACAACTGCAAGCGTGTGCTCTGGGAAACGTTCCTAGGATCGACCGGGTTGTAGTGCAGGTAGTCTTTTCATAACAGGTTTGTGAATCTGGAAGTTTATTTGTACACTTTCCAGTACAGAATAATATTGTTAAATGGTATTGAATGACCTTTAAACTTCTAGAAATATTAGTGACCAGTATGTTGCTGCATAGCGCGAGACTGTTTAATGGAAACTGAAAATCACTGTGCTGCTAACATGTACGCTCGCTACTAATTACAGGGGTGTTTAAAATGAAAGGAAGGAAAGTTACACAAAATATTATATCCGCAAGCACTCAATTGCAAGTACACTGACGTCTATGAACTCTTGTCTGACTAGTCAGTAAGAATGTATGGGCCAAATTATTAAATCAGAGAGGACTTCATCTCTAGCAATAACGAGATGAGCGATATTTTAAGAAATTTTTTATCAGCTCAGATATACAGCAGCAAAATCTCGGAGAGTAAAGCAATGCGCGGGAGTACAAGTAAAAGTAAAATGTGTGTTGGTATATGTGTGATGCTAGCACGAAGGCACCGACAATGCCCATTTTCGTAACCAAAAATCCAGTATACCCATATAGCACAACAGCAAACAAACAGCGTTGCTGTTGCAACAGCAAAGAGGTTCCAGGTGATTGAATGCTTGTAATAAAATATTCGAAACGAATAAAATGCATGACCGATACACACAGGATTTTGGGATAATATTTTGACAAAAGCAACAGATCAAGTGAGGTGGAGAAGTTGCGTAGTGACCGATAAACAGTGCATCCAGGGACGTTCTTGCGTTCTTTTATAACTCTACATCATTCTTCGCGCTGTTTAATCGTCAAAATCACATGGTTGTCAGAACACCGAACATAACATTTTAAATGAAAAACAAGCATGGGCACAGCGAGCTTATTGCATTTGCTGAGATTGCCGCAACATTCGAATAAAGCTGCCCTGCAGAGGTCGTCGTCATCATCAACGTACATAATCGCCGACTACAGGGCAATGCGTCACTCTCTATGCTGTGAGAAATACAATACTGGCACACATTTGCAAATGAACCGTCAATGCCGGTCAATTTACGATGAAGTAGAACCAGTGTTAACAGGCAAGCTATAAATCGTGTCCCACATAGCTGGTAGGTGGCCATTCATAGGCGCTGGGTCGGCGCCGTAAGATGGTGCAGCCAGCACTTATGAAGCCTACAAATGGCCTTCACGGGCTCAGCTTTTGTCAGTGCAGAGCCACCATTGCCAGTTTAATTTGTGGCTTTTGTGAAGGCATGGCATATTTGTTTCGATCTCTCCGGAGGGCAGCTGCGTAAAGGTAGAGGGACTTACTTTCAAGGACCGAGTCACTGTGCTGCCGCGTCTGCAGCCTGCGTGGCTTCCTGTGATCCCCAACAGGCACATCGTGGGACGTGCTTCCTCCCTGAGGCGGAGCGTCGGCCACCGCGGCAAGGTAGACGCAGTCGTCGCATCGACGGGCCACGGCAAGTTGCTCCTCTAAACGGTCGGCTGACACGTTGTTGCACTCCGCCATTGCTTTGTCCCTTTCTTGTCAATGTTCTTGATGGTGATAGTAATATACAGGTAATATTTACTGAAATTCAGTCGCTCACACTTATGTTGCAAAAAGTAAAAGAAAATGAATGTTTCAGTAATTATGGAATGAATAAAAATTCTATATATTTCTTTCGAACGACTATTTCTCGATGTTCAAAACAAATTAGGGGCATCTTCACACTAGTGGTGAGAAGACTGGGAAAACAGCGAAGCTGGCGACCCCTTCTGGTTTTGCCTCGGTCGGCCAAGTTCTTGCGAGATTATACTTTGAAACTGGGCTAAGTTTTGCACAAGATCACCCCGGAATCATAGACAGCCCAAGGAGCAACGAAAACTAGGTCATTAAAGTATCTGGACGCTTCTGAGCGCTCAAACGCTTTTGTTCGGTTTCGCGGGCTCGTAACTCCGGGTCTTCTGCGAAACGCCCTGTGAATCGCTGACGTTTCACCGCCGTTTCGGCGGCGCGATACTCTGGATCGGACCGGAATCGTCTCACTCACTTTCAAGCTGCGGCGCGGCGGCTTTCGCGCCACGCTTCCTCTTCTTCGGGAGTGGCGCTCTTCGGACGCCCCATCTTCGCGGCGATGTGCTCGGCCTGGAGACGGTGGGGCTTGTGTGCAGCCCCGGCGGCGACGTGGAGCTATATATCCCGTGGGTCGGCGCCGTGACGCCACGGCTTAGCTCTGCCTCTGCGCAGCAGCGGCAACCACTCCGCACAGCGCGGTGACGTCATCGCTCACACAGCTGGGGCGAAGCGTTGCTAGGCGACGCATGGTGACGTCATCACCAAGCGGAGGTTTTGCGGCGTGCACTCGACGGACCATCCTCGAGCTTAAACAGCTTCGCTAATTCACAGGGTATGTGCCACTGCGCTTGGACCCTTTCTGCACTACCACCAGAATCGGTCTACATTTCGGCGTTGCACCTATCGTCAAACGCCCAGGTTAAACAGCTTCGCTGTTAAAAAAAGCGAATAGCGTGGACCGCAGAATTCATATAAGCATACCAGCAATACTTCTGCAACGCTACTAGCATTGCGGCACGTGTTGATGGCGGCACAAATTGTCGTCGACATGTTTGGTCGACGGCATTTCAGCGTGACGACGACGACGGTGTGCCGACGATGATAAAGATGACGACAGCGTGTCGACAGCGGCATGACGACAATGCACTTACAAAACCTCGATGACAATGACGTAGAGTCCGGCTGCAGACCTGCGCTATCTTCTCCGCTCGTTTATTCCACTGAGACCAGGTACTCTTCCAACCATACGCCTAAAAATGAAAAAAGAAAAAACAACAAGGACATTCCACTTACTATGAGCGAAGCTGTGGTGATCCGGCAAGACGAAACGGCGCATCTGAACAAGGGACGTGTAGCGGACTTCAGCGAGATACACGCCCCGCAAAAGTAAGCCTAGGAAGTGGACAATCGCGACACAGTGCCGCCGTACACCGACCTTGAGATTCTCAAGGTTTATGACGGCACCTTTTGCGCGACGGCAGATGCGTCTTTGTCAAAGTGCCTCATGTTGGACGAATTGGCAGAAAAAAAGACGGACACACAGATTGGACAAAAAGACAGCTGCCCAAAAAGCTAGTCGTCGAACGCCCGCAGCGACTTGGGCGTTCGAGATCACGTCCCTAAAGGAAAGTCTTTTTGCCATGAAAACGGGTGAGAGAGCGAAAAATCGAATAGTGAGCATTTGGCTCTCTCGCCCGTTTTCAAGCAAGAAGAGCACGCGAATGCATCAACCTAACTACATCGTAAATGTTCCGGTGCCCCTCGAAGGAAGGAAACGCTACGTAAGAATCAGCGCTTGTAGAAGAGCTCGCACTGCAGCAAGCTTTTAAGCGAAGCTTTATAGGCTCACACGTTTTTGCGGTCGTGGTGGTGGTGGTGGTGGTGTCACGCTGAAAAGTGGGCCGATCCTGGTGATAGCGCAGAAAGGGTCCAAGCTCAATGGCACATACCCCTGTCATGTGCGCCGATCCTGGAGATAGTAAAGAAAGGGTCCAAGTTCAATGGCGCCTACCCCTGTGGGCTCGGGGACCTGTAAGCGCCCGGGAACCAAAGAGACAAATTCACCAGCCCTTCTTCTGCCGAGAAAATGGAGGTAAGCGAAGCTTGTCGTGGGATTCTAGCGTGAGGGCTTCCGAAGCCCAGGCGAAACGTCATCGAAGAGCCGCGGACCCAGAGTTGTGGGATCGCGATGCTGAGGCCAAATCTCAACGAAGAGCCGCCGATCATGAGTTTTGGGCAAACGAAGCGGACCGCCTGCGATAGTGTCGTCTTGTCACAAGCTTCGCTTACCCCCACTTTCTTGACAGGGGAAGGGCTCTGAATTTTTTGTAAGAGGCCCGGGGTTCCTTTGCAGCAAGAACTGCTGTTCGTACATGTCCCTTCACGTTCTCTTTTAACAAAATTTTATTATATGAAATTTACAGCGCGAACTAGAGGAGGACAAACAACATAATGACAAGACTGGTGCCAACACAACTGATTTTATTCAGAACGCGAAATGGCTTTTTAAGCGAAGCTTGTTATAAGGCACAGATTTCGGTGGCATCGCAAAAAACTATCATGATCAGCATTGGCTCGAGCGTCGTCGTCTTCTTCCGCAGCAGGTTCGCTGGCACATCTCGGTTTGCGTACAGTATTGTAGAAGCTTTTAAGCTTCCTCGTACACTGTAGTTTGCTCGTGCTCGGCATGTGCTCGGCATACGCTCTTGGCACTGCTCCCGCGTTCGTCGTCGCCGTCTTCTTCCACAGCGCGGCTGTGTTTCCGCTAATCATTCCAGCGTCGAATTTCACCTCTCTTCTGTTATCGTAATGGTGAGGCCGCGTTTACGGGGGTATGAGCCATTCGTTGTCTTACCGTAACGGACAGATAACGGAAGCAATTTAATTTCGAAAAACCGCAAGCGGCAATGGCGGGCGAATGCTGCTAACCACGCCGCAGAGCAAACTGGACGCATCGAACACAAGCGACAATGGTGTACTGCGGCATTACGGCAGTGACATCGTTCTCTCCGTCGCAGCCGTCGCATAATGGTTTGTTTAGGTGCACCAAGGACAAGCTTCGCTTACCCCACTTTTCCGGTAGGGGAAGGGTTGATTAGTTTTTAAGCAAACCCAAGTCACGTGATCACGCGCCGTAAACTTATTTGAATATTTCCACCCAGCTAGTACTGCTAGAATAGTTGACAAGCAACAGATAAGCAAAAAGCACTTGAGTCTTTAGCAATGGCTGGACCTCGGAAAGCGCGCGCGCAACCACGAACTTCCTCGTTCTCGCCTCAAGGGGCCAGTGTCATCACGTGCCATCTTATTTCGCGTCATTGCTCCCCTCTCAAAAGCGACCGACCCGGTTGCTTCAAGGACAGCGGGCGTGCACTATTGGCAAGAGTGCCAACATGAAAAGAAAAAAAAAACATACAGGAATGTACACAATGCTGAAGCGGTTTCTGAGGGTTGCGTATCCCTCGCATGCGTGTACGGCTTCATCCGTACTACGTGGACGACTTCGGCACGGGGACAGCGTCGGTTCGACTAGGATCAGAGCTTTGAGGCACCACCTCGTAGTTCACCTCGCTGAGGCGGCGTACAGCTTCATAGGGGCCGAAATAGCGGCGCAACAATTTCTCCGAGAGCCCACGGTGTCGGATAGGTGTCCACACCCACACGCGGTCGCCTGGTGAGTACTGCACGTTCCGTCGGGTCCGGTTGTAAGGGCAGGCTGCGGTATTCTGCTGGATGGGGATGCGATTCCGAGCAAGCTGGAGCTTCCTCTGGTTTCTCGATGAACTCTTCAGTGGTGTCATTCCTTGTGGTTCCGTGCTCTACCGGGAGCATGGCATCTAAAGAGTTGTAACGCGACGTCCGTAAACGAGTTCGAATGGTGTAAACTCGGTGATCTCCTGCACATCGATATTGGAAGCATAGACACGTATGGCAAAATTTCACCCCATGTTTTGTGTTCTACATCAATGTACATGGCTAGCATGTCGGACAATGTTCTGTTCAGACGCTCTGTTAAGCCGTTAGTCTGGGGATGATAGGCTGTGGTCCTTCGGTGGTCGGTGTGCATCAGCGTGACGACTTGCTGCGATAACTCCGCTGTAAACGCGCCACCACGGTCAGTAATGAGCACATCGGGTGCACCACGACAAAGCGCGATGTTGTGGACGAAGAAGCTGGCGACTTCAGCAGCAGTTCCTAGCGACACAGCTTTTGTCTCCGCGTAGAGAGTGAAATACTCAGTTGCCACGATTATCCACTTGTTTTGCAAGGATGACGTGGGGAACGGACCAAGAAGGTACATTCCCACTTGCTGGAACGGCGCCGGAGGCGGATTTAAAGGCTGAAGGAGGCCGGCAGGCTTGACGGGTGGGACTTTACGCCTCTAACAGTCACGGCACGTTCGCACATAGCACTGAACCGACAAAAATAGGTGTGGAAAATAGTATTTCGGTCATATGCGCGCTAATGTCCTCGCGAAGCGTAAGTGGCCGGCACAGGGATCGTCGTGACACGCCTGTAAAACTTCCTCGCGCAGCGTCGTCGGGACAACGAGAAGGAACGTTTCTTGGCTCTTCTCGAAATTTTTGTTGTACAGGACATCGTTCCGCAGGCAGTACGATGTCAATCCTCGTGAAAGTGGGCGTGGGACAACAACGTAAGATCCCTCAAGATATCGGATGACTGGAAGCAGTTCAGAGTCTGCAGAGCCATGCGCACCACGTCGACGACACCAACAAACGGCAAATCTAGCTCCAAGTCAGAGGATGTGAAGGGAATAGGAGAACGTGACAAGCAGTCAGCGTCGCTATGCCGGATCTGTAGACAACAGTTATGTCGTATTCGTTTTTTTACGACAGTTATGTCGTATTCGTTATTAGCGCCTCTCCTGTGTTTTATCTTCATTTTGTGCCTTGTCTCTTGTTTGCGCTCTAAAAAGTTTATCAAGTATGCACCAACTAAGCCCACAGAGACTTCTATGTTGTATTCCTGGAGGCGGAGGCTCCAACGAGCGAGGCGACCTGAGGGTCTCGTAGATTGGCAAGCCAGCAGAGTGAATGGTGGTCACTGATCGCTCGAAATGGCCGACCGTATAAGTAAGGTCGGAACTTCCTGATGGGCCACACGACTGCTAAACATTCTTTTTCGGTGGTTGAATAATTAACTTCTGCTTTTGTAAGACTACGGCTCGCGTACGCAATTACACGTTCTGCGCCGTCTTGCCACTCAACCAGAATGGCCCCGAATCCTAGGTTGCTTGCGTCTGTGTGAATTTCAGTTGCCGTGGTATCATCAAAATGCGCCAGAACTGGAGCGAATTGACGGCGTTTGCGCAATTCGGCGAAGGCCCGCTCTTGGTCTTCCGTCCACGCAAAGGGCACATCTTGCCACGTCAGTCTCGTGAGAGGTTCAGCAATCCTTGAGAAGCCTTCAACGAAATGACTGTAGTTAACGCAGAGGCTCAGCCACCGCTGAACAGCCTTCTTGTCTTTAGGGTGAGGAAAGTCGGCAACGGCAGCGAGCTTTACTGGGTCTGGTCGTACTCCTTGGGAGCTGACCACGTGGTCTAAAGACTGGAGTTCCTGGAAGCCAAAGTAACATTTTTCAGGTTTGATTGTGAGGTTTGCCTTGCGTATTGCGGTAAGGACACTTCGTAGCCGGGTGAGATGTTCATCGAACGTGCTGGAAAAAACAACGTCATCTAGGTACGCTAGATATGTCTGCAACTTTCGTCCACCGAGTACAGTCTCCATCATTCGTTGAAATGTAGCAGGAGCGGAACAGAGACCGAAAGGAAGGACTTTAACTTCGTATAGCCCGTCGGGAGTCACGAATGAGGTTTTTTCACGGTCACGCTTGTCCACTTCAATTAGCCAGTACCCTGACTTTAAGGTTAACGAAGTAATGAACTCAGTATGACGCAGACGGTCTAAAGCGTCATCGATCCGCGGCAGGGGGTAAACGTTGCGTTTGGTGATTCGGTTAAGCCGTCTGTTGTCAACGCAGTAGCGGAGTGTGGTGTCTTTTCTTTTTTACTAATATGACAGGCGATGCCCACGGACTTGTCGACGGCTGGATGACGTCATCATTTAGCATTTCTTGAACTTGACGCTTTATCGCCTCCCACTCCATAGGTGACACGCGGTAGGGATGCTGACGAACAGGCCGCGCCGACTCCTCCCTCTGTAACTATCCGGTGTTGCGTAATGGAGGTGCGCTGAACTTTAGATTCTGCGGAAAAACAGCCAGAGAATTCAATCACTAGGCCTTCTGTACATCTGCTAAAGCAGCATTAATGTAGACGCGGGTACTCAGGCTGGCGTGAGTTGTTGCATCCGGTGAAGTCACTTGTAACGTGCCCACGTCGGAGAAGTCAGCAATGTCGTTCAGGAACACTACAGGTGTACCTTGAGAGACGTGCTGATACTCATGGCTGAGGTTTGTCAACAAGACTTGCGAGCACTTATTCTGTATTCGAACAAGGCCGCGGGCGATGCAGGTGTGTCTTTCGAGCAGCAGCGGGATATTTGCCCCGGCAATGCCCTCATAGTCGTCGAATGCGTCGCAGGTTACGAGGGTCAATACGCTGCTCCTTGCCGGCACCGTGATGTTCTCTTGGAAAATCCTCAAGGCGTTGACATACGTGTCGTCGGTGCTGCTCCCTGCTAAGGCCTGCTTCATCGAAAACATTAGCCGCGGCTTTTGTAAGTTATTCACGTCTCCACTGGCCTGCAGAAAGTCCATTCCCAGAATTAGGTCCCTCGAACAGCTTGGGAGGATAACGAAATCCCCGAGGTACGTAAACCCACGAATGCTCACTCGCGCTGTGCATCTTCCTGCAAGGGTTAACAGATGGCCTCCTGCAGTGCGAATGTGCGACCCAGTCCACTCGGTAGAAACTTTCTTCAGCTTACAGGTAAGGTCCATGCTCATAACTGGGGTGTCCACTTCAGTGTCAATTAACGCCATTATTTCATCGTCGTCTACGGTGACGGCAATTTTCGACGTCACTACCTCTCGTACGGTGTTTGACTGCGTCTGTACGTCTGCGTCATTCTGTTTTCGTCGTTGTCGTCGTAGTGGAGGATCTTGCGCATAGTCGACGTCAGCGGCCTCCCTCCAGAAGTCACTGAACTGTTTTCCCGACCCGCTGGGCTAGGCGAGCGGCGTCTGAGAGCGCCGCGAGAGAAGGCTTGGCTTGGTGATGGTGACCTGTAACGAGCAGGAGACGACGAACGGGGCTCGTGCCATCGTTGATCAGCATTGCGACCATTCGCGACGAAACTATCTATTTCCGGTGGCCGCTCACCAGGTCGTGGACGAGGTGCATAGGGCGAGAATCCACGGAGCCCCACATGACGATAAGGGCACATTCTGTAGATGTGCCCAGCTTCGCCACAATGATAACAAAGTGGCTTGTAGACTGCGGTGCGCCAGACTTCGCTCTTCCTAGTTCTTACTTCGGCGATGTGCGGTGGGCTGCGAGGCCTGAAGCTTACGTCCATTCGCTGAGCGGGGTGTACCATGCATGCTGTACGCACTTGAGGGTGGTGGGCGGCGTACTGCTTCAGCGTAACTCATTTCAGCACGCGGTCCCTGCTGTGGTGCTTCGAACCATCCAGGAACATGGACGGGCTGTCGGACCTTGGCGCACACCATTTCCGCAATGGAAAGTTGTCCCACAGAGGCAGCGGTCGTCTGCATCTTGTGCAGTTCCTCCTTGATGACAGCCCTGATAAGTTCTCGCAAGGCGCCGAGTCATTGCCGAGGGTAATGGCAGAGAGCTCCCTTGAAATCAAGGCATCACGGTTGTACTGCCTGGCTGGCTGTTGAAGGGCCTTTTACATGGTAGTGGCTTCGTCATGAAACTCTGCAAGTGTCGTCGGCGGATTTCGAATGAGGCCAGCAAAGATTTCCTCTTTAACACCGCGCATTAGGCGGCGCACCTTCTTTGCTTCAGTCATAGAAGGGAACGCACATCTGAAGAGCCGATTCATGTCTTCTACGTACGCCGTCACTCGCTCATTCGCGCCTTGAATTTTCACCTCCATTGCTAACTACTTCCTCTCCTTCCAGTCCGGCCTGACGAAGGCATTGAAGAACAGCCGACGAAATTCTTCCCATGACGTCAGTGTCGCGTTGTGGTTCTCAAACCATCTTTTCGCGGAATCTTCCAGAGCGAAGTACACGTAGCGTAGCTTACGCCCGTTGGTCCAGTCGTTGAGGTTGGCGACCCGGTCAAAATGGTGAATCCAGTCGTCGGCGTCCTCTGAAGCACTCCCGTGGAACGGATTCCATGGAACGGATTCCGGGTCTGATTGACGACCATGTGCGATGCTGTAGTAGCGGCAGGAGGTGGTTGGTTCGTCATTCTACTTCGTTTGGGTAGCCGACCGTGCTGTGGCTGGAGTTCCTGGAGACGTCGGCTGGTACGTTCGTGCACAAGGGTAAGCTCGGCCGAACTACTCGCCAGGCTTAGGTCTGGGTACGCTCCGGAGGTCTTAACATCGACCGTACCCCGCACCTCCACCAGAAATGTCACCCAGCTAGTACAGCTAGAATAGTTGACCAGCAACAGATAGGCAAAAAACACGTCACCCTTTAGCAATGAATGGACCTCGTGAAGCGCGCGCGCAACCACGAACTTCGTCGTTCTCGCCTCAAGGGGCCAGTGTCATCACGTGCCAACTTATTTCGCGTCAGTATGACCCACCATTTAGCTCAACCGAAGATTTGGCGAACAACCTGCTACAGGCGTGTCGGTGGTGTTTCCGTAGGAGCCCTACTCAACCGCCCCACCAGCTCCTACTCTTCCTAAGAAACGACATATCAAGGATGCCTAATTTATGCTTGTTTCTTTTACATTCCTTATGTAGCGTCGTTGACATACCAGCTAAAATTACATGGCTGCGGCTTAACTCAGCTAACCCTGGATATGCAAAGCGAGAGCCTGGTTTAGCCTGGTGAAGTCTTGGTTTCACTTGGTAAGCCTTTCATTTAGCTGTAGTTATTATACTTAGATATACACTCATCGTTAAGCCAGGTATAAATTATGAGCCGACAAGTCCAAGCGTTTTGCGAGCTCACTCTTCCTCAGTCTCCGACGCTAGCTTCGCGCACTTGGCATTCCCGACCCTCTCCATTGAAGCAGCTCGCCTGGCGATATAAGTATAAGTATGTTTTATTTTACAGGTTCAACTGGAGGGTTTTCTGGCTAAAAGCTGCCTGCGCAGCTTGACTGTGTCCAGAAAACGCGTACAAGCAGTAGGGCATGAGTGGTACAGGAAATCTTCAAAGACTCGCAAACAAGTCACATTCAATAAAGAGAACATTCACCATTCGTGCATACAGAGTCTAATAATCTGTGCGCAAAATTCAAATAAAATCGAAATGCTCATATGGTTCAGAAATAATAATGCTAATTGTCGAGCGAGCGAAAGGCACAGCATAACTCTCCGGGCGGGCAAATGCCCAAAAGCATTTATGGGGCCCTTGGATAGCCGAGGATGCAGTGCTGCCATCTAGCGGTACTGCCGTACAATACCTGGATGCAGTGCTGCCATCTAGTGGTACTGCCGTATACTACATCCTCCCTTCTCTAAAATTAAACAACAAAACTGAGGAACTCTTTCTCCGGAAGAAAACTTTCATAGGTGGAGCCTTCTCGGCCTGCGGATCTTCCTGCTGAACTTGCAGGCCCGTGGCGTAGTAGTATAACCGCAGGGGGCCTCTGCAGTGAAGGTGCTTTCCCGGGGCGATGCGGTTGTCTGGTCTTGGGCTGCTCGATCAGCTCCAGGTGTTGTTAGGGACATGGTGGTCTGCGCCACCACGGGAGTTCCAGGTGGGCTGGTAGTGCATTCCACAGGACATCCAGTCGTTGGTACCAGGTGCATCCGGTTGCACAGGAGTACACCTGTCGGAGTCTCCACCACGTAGGAACGGGGGCGTTGAGCTGGCCCCCTGACGATCGCGGGGAAGTTGACGTCCCGTACCCTGCTCGCTGGCCTGAAGAGGCCACAGTACACGAGCCGCGTGTCTTCTGTTGAAGTTGTACGCTTGGCGCCTCCGGTTGTTTTGGTCACGCCGAGTAAATGAGACCGATGGGGGCCTGGCTGGCTCCAGCTGGTGCTACGACTTCGGTGCCCGGGTCTGCAGGCGCCTGCTCATGAGCTGATGAGCAGCACTCACTCCGTTTACCCCAGGGGTGTCCAGGTATGCCAGAAGCGCAAGGTAGGAATTATCCGCCTTTCACAGCAGGTCATTGACGGTCTTCACCATCCTTTCCACCTCCCCGTTCGACTGTGGAAAATGGGGGCAGCTAGTGACGTGGCGGAAACCGTAGGAATCGGCGAAGGCGGAGAACTCTCTTGCAGCAAACTGAGGACCGTTATCGCTGCGCACCAGTCTCGGGATGCCGTGACGCGCGAAGGCGTTCTTGATGACGTTGATGACAGCAGGCACTGTCGTCGAGCGCAGGCTTCCGGGAAGCGTGACCGGTAATCTACCAGAAGGACGTAGTCCTGGCAGTTCAAATGAAAAAAATCTACGCCCACCTCTTCCCAGGGCCGAGTTGGAGTGGTTGATGGCTTTTTCTGTGCCCCGGAGTTGAAAAAAAAAAGAAATAAAAAGGGGCAAACCCGCACCACCAAAGAGGTATGGCAGGTAGAAGGCCAATAGGAAATAAATGAAAAGGGGTTACAGGAGCAACCCAAACAGAGATTTAAAGAAAGCCAATTAAAAGAGAAAAAAATGGTCTCGGAGACAAAGCAGTGCGATATGAGAGGCGAAGTGCCGGCGCGCAGGGAATACAAAGAAAAAAGGCCGAATGTAGAAAACAAAACAAGCTCCTGGAGAGAGGGAAAAAAAAAACCTGGCAGTGATCCGCGGAAACCGCCTGAACCCATTTATTAAGAGACATGAAATGCCACGCGAGGGGCAGCGCCTTGCTGACGTCAGGAACCGCAGGAGGCAGCCAGTTGATGGTGGGCAGCGCTACGGTACACGGGTGGCTGTAGGACGAAATAGAAAAAGAAGAGAAAACAGGAGAAAAGGGAAAGACCAAAAGAGAAACGCAAGAAATATGACAGACAGGAAAAGGAAACACAGGAAGAGGGTAGAAAGGGGGAACAGGAAATGATGACGATGGCGCATGCAGCTTAAGGCATCGGCCACGGGGTTCCCCCCGCCATAGTTGGCATAAACAGTGGCGATGGCCAGAAACAGCCATGCAAAAGTAATATGTGAAAGTATGAAGATGAAAGTGAAAAACAAAAAATTAAAAGGCGTCGGGCAAAACAGCAGGGGCGGGAGGTGAAGTGGGGACTGACCGAGCTATTAGAACAGAAAGGCGAATAAGTAATGCGCGGGTTTGCCGCGAGCGCAGTAAAAGAGGATAAGTAGGCGGGGTGATGGAAGGTACCCGAACCGCCGCACGCAATGCAGCAACAACCTGGGCGGTGCGAGGACAGGCCAGCAAATAGTGGGATAAGTCCTCACACGGCGTCCCACACGAGCACAGATTATCGGCGTGCAGACGGAAACGGAAGAGGTAGGGCACAAAATGCCCGTGACCCGAGAGGAGATGCACCAGCGAGCGGTGAGGGGGACACCACTCAGGGATATCGTGAACGCTGGGGAGCCATTGATACAGGGATGTGCCTGCGCCCTCGCGTTGCCAGACGCCATGCCATACATTCCGGGACAAGCGATGGAGACGCGCCCTGACCGAACGTACTGAGATACGCACTTCCCGCAAGAGACCCGTGGTGGCCGCAGAAGAAGCAGCGGAATCCGCGAGCTCGTTTCCGAGAACGCCACGGTGACCCGGGACGTGGTACAAGTAGACATGGCGCCCGGCAGCGCTCTGCGACGCTAACGCGCGCTTGCAATAGACAACACGAGCGTCAACGTCACGGATGTTTGAGAGGGCAAGGAGTAAAGAAAGGCAATCCGTGTATATGTGCACCGGCGAGGATGTTTGCAGCGTGGTGAGGTAATGGAGCGCCTCAGTGAAGGCGACCACCTCCGCGCTGTAGGCGCCTGACGCGTTTACGACCTTGTATTTGCGGACAGCGCATAGATGACCACGTGGGTTAAAAGCCACGAAAGCGACGCCCGCAGACACGCTCGTAAATGAACCGTCCGTGAACACGTGGTATGCAGGTGTGGCACACACACGTGAGGCCTGTTGGGGCGTTAAGCGGTAGAACCGCAATCGGTACAGCTCCCGCGGATGGCGCGACCACGGGTCGAACGGGCGTTCCAGGTTGCGGGGGTCAAACGACTCGTTGGCGAAATGAGTCACCTGGCGCAACACGAAAAGTGAGAATTCGGCATTGAGGCGATCCAGCTCCAATGGGAGTGGTGGGCAGTTGGCCAGGATCTGCAAGGCCGAAGTACGAGTCGTGTGGAAGGCGCCCGTCAACGCCACCAGAAGCGAGCGCTGAACCGACTGCACACGGGCAGTGAGGTGCGAGGTAGGGAAAGCGGGCCACCACACCGGCGATGCGTATGCAACAGCAGGGAGCAGAACCTGTCTATAAAGGCGTCGTAAAAGGACGGGACGTAGCCTGTAATGCAGACGTACGAAATTCAGCAAGCGAGTAACCAATACCTCGGCTTTAGTCTTGATAAAGTCAACATGGGCGTGAAAATTAAGCTTATCATCAAAGACCACGCCGAGAAGTTTAATGTGATCTTGATGTTTTAGAAAAGCGCCGTCTAGACGAATAGACGGACGCCTCTTGGAAGTGCCAATATGCCCATTGTTGAAGAAGACAAAGGAAGATTTTGACGGACTAATTTTGACCTTGTTTTGCCGGGCCCAATTGCAAATCAAGGACAAGACAGATTCTGCCAGACCCTGCAGCTGCAGGCGCGAGGTGCCAGACAGCAGCACAATGGTGTCGTCCGCGTACGCCTGTAAGTGCACGCCGTCCGGCATGGGAAGGCTGAGCAGGGAGTGGACGATCAAATTCCACAGTAAGGGGCTGATGGGGGAGCCCTGCGGACTGCCGATCGTCGGGCTAGCCGATACCTCACCCGCGCGCGCCCGGAACACCACCCGCCGTCCCGAGAGGAAAGAGCACAAGAGGTGGTATAGGTTGGCCGGACAGCGGTGTCTGCGCAAAAAGAACAGCACCGCTGCGTGCCACACGCTATCGAAAGCGCCCTGAAAATCGAGGGAGATCAGAACGGCGGGCGTTTTTGATGCCTTGAGCGAGAGCAGGCGCTGCTTCAGGACATACAGGGCGAGAGGGGCACTCCGGGCATGTGTAAAGCCAAATTGGGAATCGTGAAGGAGGTGATTAGAATTTAGAAAAAAGTAGAGCCGGGAATTTAGTAAACGTTCCAGTACTTTGCCGAATAAGGAGTTCATCACGATAGGACGATAAGCTGAGGGTAAATGAGGCGGCCGGCCAGGTTTTGGAATGAAAATAATGCGTCCCTCTTTCCAGGACGTAGGGAAGTGTCCCAGGCGGAGGGCCGCATTAAATAAAAGAAGAAAAAAGGAAGGGTGAATACGAAAAAGGTTCCGAACGAACATGCCGGTGAGCCCGTCCAACCCCGGCGCCGAACGTAAGTTGCCCTGAAACAGCGCATGCTCGATCTCCGGGAGCGTAAAGGCGTGATCGTCAGGCACGGGAGGGTAAGCAGAGCACGCGAGCGTGCGAAGTCGTGCGTGAAAGGGGGTATCACAACCCGGGTCATCCGTCGCGACATGCTCACTCAACAGCAGTGAAGCAGACGCCAACACCGATGACGTGAGGACGTTGGGCGAGGTCTCAAGCGGTGGGAGGAGCGTCGCGGAGTGCAACTTCGCAAACGCCAGTTTGAACGGCGAACCATAAAGGTTGCGAGCCGTCATATCCTGGCAAAGCGCGCGATCCGCCGCGTCTTTGGCCCTACGAATGTGCTGCTTGGTTGATGGCAGTATGGGTCCCGAGCGCTGCACCCTGGTTTCGGCGCACGTGGGGCAGTTAGACACCAGTGTGTCTATCTGTTTGTTGATGCCCGGCCACCAGACTGATTCCCGAACCAGAGCTTTGCACCGGTTGGTGCCTTGATGCCTGTCATGAAGGAGCTCGAGCGTGCGGCGCTGAAGGGCGTACGGCACGACTATGCGGGACCCCTTCAGAAGCAGCCCTTCACAGACGGTGAGGTCCCCTTGGTACTGCCGGTGCCTCTTCACGGGGAGAGGCAAGTGGGACGGCCGGGGCCAGCCGTTGGCGCAGTACTGCAGCCGCAGACTGCACTCGCCGTCGTTGGATTGGGCCTGGCGCAGGTGCTCGAGCTGCGACAAGACGATGTCTGGGAAGGAGCGGACGACCTCTTGGGAGAAGAGCTCGGCTTGATGCACCCGGTTGGATGGAGGGGATTCCAGCGGCGAAAGCGTATCGGCAGTTTCCAACAGCTTCCCCGGTACGTAGAGTACTTGGTACTGGAACCGCATCAGCTTCAAGCGAAACCGTTGGATCCGTGGTGGCAGCAGGTCCATGGAACCCAAGAGCGCCAGCAGAGGTTGATGGTCCGTCTCGAGGAATAACTGAAGGACGTATACCTCAAATCTTTGCACCGCCCAGCTGGCCATCAAAGCTTCTTTCTCCCTTTGGCTGTAGCGGCGTTCTGTGGGTGTGAGGGACCGCGATGCGAAAGCGATGACCAGCTGCTCACCAGACGGCTGCTCCTGAAGAAGTACTGCCCCGAGGCCATAGGATCTGGCGTCGGCCGAGGCCGTGGTCCAGTATGCCATGTTGTAGCGAGCCACACAGATGTCTGAGCACTGCAGCTTCTTCAGTTGGGAAAAGGCAGACTGCTGCGCATTGGCCCCAAGTCCAGGCAGAGTTCTTGAGCAGCAAGGCTCGGATCGGCGTGGTTACCTCCGAAACATGGAACAAGAAGCGCCTGGTGTGGTTCACGAGGCCCAGCAGACGACGGACCCCTGCGACATCTTCAGGTGCATGCATGGCTTGGATCGCCGCAACCTGGTGTGGGTCTGGAGAGATTCCTTGAGCGCTGACCACGACGCCAAGGAACTTGACGCTGGAAGTGGCGAACGAGCACTTCTCCCGGTTGAGCGTGACTCCTGAGATTGCTAGCCGATCCTCGACTTGTTGAAGATGACGGTCTTGCTCGGAGTGTGTCTTCCCAAAAACGAGGAGGTCGTCGATCACGTTCACCATGCACACCGACTTCGGCTTCGAGGATCCGGGACATCTGCCTCTGGAAGTACTCCGGTGCAGACGTGATCCCAAACGGCAGCCGGAGGAAGCAGTAGCGGCCAAATGGGCTTATGAACGTGGTGTATTCTTGGGACTCGGGAGATAGCTTGACTTGGTGGAAGCTCGACGTGGCGTCTAGCTTGGAGAAAACTGTGGCTTCTCCGAGCAACCCGAGACATTGTTCCACAGTAGGAAGCACGTGACGCCTTCGAAAAAACACCTTGTTGAGGTGCGTCAAGTCCACATTGAGCCGATAGCCGCCCGAGACATTGGGGACGACAACCAGTCCAGCACACCAGTCAGTGGGTGTGTCCACCCGACGAATCACGCCCTCTACTTCTAGCTTGTCTAGCTCAGTTTTTACGACGTCGCGGAGAAGGAGTGGAAGGCGCCTGGGTACGCTCAAGGAGAAAGGCGTAGCGTTGGGTTGCAGCCTGATAGTGTAGGCTTCGGGGAGTGTCCCAAGTCGACGTAAGAGGCTGGGATCGAGACACAATTCGCCGGAGGGCTGTGGAGTCCCCGAGACTTGGTCAACAAACGTGCAGACGCCAAAGGCTTGGATTGCCGGGAAGCCAAGCAGCGGGACCGCCTTCGTTTCCAGGACGTAGAGCAGCTGCTTGTTGGACTTGCCGTGCCATGACAGGGTAGCGATGTAAGTGCCTATGACTAGCTAGATGTTGTTACCAGGGCCTTTCAACTTGCTCTTGGGGTCTTGAAGCTACGAGGGGACACCGGGAAACATACTGGGTATGACAGAAACTTCGGTGCCGGAGTCCACCTTGAAGGAAAGTGGGCACCCATCGACGAGTACTTCGACGAACTTCGCGTTCAGGCGCTCTCCCGCAACTGCATATAACTCGATGGAGTGGGCAGAAGGGTTCGGTGTGTGTTTCCCGCAGACGCGCTTCTTGAGGCAGACATTCTCGAAGAGGCCACTCTTGCGGCAAAAGTTGCAGGACACTCTGCGAGCAGGACAGTCGGCGCGAGGGTGTGATGCGCGCCCGCAGAATGGGCACAGCTGCTGCGCTGTCTTATCAGCTGGCGCTGGCTTTCCCTTGCGAAGGCGAGCGGCATCGCTGGTGAGCGACGATGAATCAGCCTAGTCACCAGCCTTGAGCTCATTATCAGCGTCTTCGTATTGGCCAACGTGCGTGAGCGCTTCGTGCAACGTCAATCCATAGAGTAACATACAAGGATAAGAGAGGACCCTTCCATAGGCCCCTGCCGCCGATGATGATGATGATGATGATGATGATGATGATGATGATGATGATGATGATTTATTGGCATCCCCTTTGAAACGGAGCGGCGACAAATAGTCACCTAGCCTGCTTGATTTAATCAGGTATACTATACATGTTCTTTATCTAGCATTTTTGTATACCTCTCATTATTCTTTTTCTTTTTCAAAATTTTACCTGGTACCGCTACCTATGATTTTAAGAGATCAGGTCGTATCCCTCTTTCCCTGCTTTTTTTGCACCAGTACTCTAATCGTCTCTTGCTGATCTCTATGGCTGATCTGTTTGTTTCCTTCCACTTTGAACCCAAGCGTTTCTGGGAGTTGCACGTTACCTACGGTTCTACGGCAACGGCGATGTGGTTCGGAACGGAGAGGCATCAACAATCTTGACCGCCGAAATAACACAAGCAAAACGCGCTGTTATCGATGATGTACTGAGCACAACTATCAAAAACAAAGCGTCGAATTTCGCTGGCTTATGCATATATCTTCCCCCCAACACTGTTTCATTGCTTGCATTGTGGCGATGTAGCGCATAGCAAATAATTATCGTCACGCCACTGTAACTGCTTGCAAGGCGTCGATGCGCCGTGGTGGACGAAGATGCTGAGCAGTTCGTAGTGTTTTCCAACGGCAACGTATCGCAGCTGTCGTTTGAGATGGCTGCTCTGTCATCGGTGATGTATCAGAGCCGCAGTGTCGCAAACGCGGTCAGCGTCGAGAAACGCTCGCTTTTCTAGACCCAGTGCGATGGCATTTCTTCATCATAAGCACGGCACACTAAACAGTTGCAACAGCTTTCTGCGTTCGAAGTCTAATTTCCTAACTCCACACAAGCGCCCTCACCCGCCAAAATGCGACTGCTGCACTCTCGTTGCCATATCCATCTGCGATCGCTGTTGGCTCGGCAGCAGAGGCAATCGGCAAGCACATTGAAGTGAAAAAAACACTCAAATTCTGCGTACATGCGCACGGAGGCACCTTCACTGGGCAAGCGATAACAAGCAATGTATTGTGTCGCTGGGCAGCAATCTCTTCATCGCAATGCATCGCGGAGGCTTCGCGCACGCAGATAAACTGGCGCATTTTCATTGTGCTGCGTCACTACGGACCCCAGAATACCGCTCAGCCATTTTGAAGCGACAGGCTACAGCAGTTGCTCCAGTCTCTATGGCTAGAGTGTCGTTTCAGTTGGTAAAGCGGTGACCTTAATAGCCGCCTCAGCGAAGCACCTGCGGTGCCATTCCCCTAATCGACAGGGAATGGAGAGATCATTGTCATGACTGACTTAATGAAACATGGCGCTGCAGCGCCCCTGGCGACTGCTCACCGTATGAACTCCCTCGTGCGTGCGACCCTCTAGAATGTATCCGCTTGTAAGCTTTCACCTCACTGTCGCCACTCACGGCAAAAAAAAGTGCAAAATTTAATAATTCGCTTGATCTCCGTTTGTCATCTCAAATTTATAGCATTCAAAACGAAAAACCGATACTTTAAGAAATAAAAATGTCACAGTTCCGCCCTAAGGGCGAAGCAATGAATGCGATAGCAACACAGCAATGTCATACGAAGTAAGGTGAGCGGCTTTGGTAGCAATATGAATTGTAGTAAACATGAGCTGATTAAGTAAGCAGGTGTGCTGCGGCCTAAGTATACCGACATGAAGAGAGACTCGATGACCACGAGAAGGCGCGTGTGAAACGGTGGTGTTGATGAGAAGCGCTTCCCGTGGGCAGCGCGCGTGCGAAGGGACACACCTGTAGCGCTGCACTGCCGATCCGGGCAGCATTACATGTGTAGCGTGCGTTGGAAAGTGTGGCCCGACTATTACTAACTGAATGAACAAGCGTGGTGTGAGCGCGCACAAACAAACATGAATAGATCACACTGAATGACTGCAGACAACGACTGTCAAAACGCTGGCAGCAAGCTCATACGCTGCAGCGGGCGAAGGTACGTGCGGTCTATCGCTTCAACAGAAACTGAGCGGCGAATGCACAGTGCATAAAGGTCAGAGCCGTGTGGAGATAAGAGACGGTGCGGCGAGCGACGAGCGCCGTTGTTGGCAGAGGAGTAGTGCGCCCCCCCCCCCCCCCCCCGCTCCCTCCGGCGCTGGCTTCCCGCTTCCTTGCTTGCGCGTGGGAGAGATAAGAGACCGTGCGGTCGAGCGACGAGCGCGGTTGTTGGCAGAGTAGAAGTGCCCCCCCCCCCCCCCCCCGCTCCCTCCGGCGCTGGTTTCCCGCTTCGTTGCTTGCGCGTGGCAGATTGAGTGCGTTCGCTCTCCGTGATAGCGCGCGTCCCCGCACGCTTCCGCTCGGGCATACGGCGCACGGTGAAGATGTTATCTATACGGAACCTCACGGCGACGCCGACGGCAGAAATCCGGTTGAAGTGTCCATATAATTGCTATCGCAATAAAACGTTCGTTATTTTATTTCTTGTATTATAAAGTATTCGATTGAGGGAAAGTGTAGGTGCAAGAATGCACCGCATGTGCCCCATTCTCATTCGAAGGAGGATAGACAGATAATGCCCGAAAGAGGAGACACGCCCCTGACGCGCCCGAGAAAGGCATGGCAAACGGCTCACGGCAAGTGTGCAGATAGACAACGGGACAGTGACGGTGTTGCTAAATTGCGATAATACGTTGATAACAATACGCGGCGCTGGCGCGTTTTGTTGTGCAGTCTTCTGTGCTTGAAGCGCGGAACACTGTGCCGCGCAGGGAGCGCTCATGTTGTCGTACGCGGCTTTATCTCGACTTTTCTTTTTGCCTGCTGTTTTTGCACGTTCCTTGCTATCTCCGTTCACTGACTGCCATCGAGCAAACTCGGGTAAAACTCGTGAGAACGAGCAACTCGGCGCATCCTGCATAGCGCCCCAATTCATCCTTTCATTCCTGTCAACATGGCTTCAGAAAAATGTACTCGTGCGAAACCCAAATAGTTTGCTTTACTCATAATCTTTTTGCTGCAACTGAGAATAACTTTGACGTTGACTACGATATGATTATGAAGCACCCGGTTTAGTTCTCAACACCTGGGGTTATTTAACGTGCACCTAAATATATGTACACGAGTCTTTTTCCATTTGGTTCCCATCGAATTCCGCAACCTGGATTGAACCCGCGAGCTCCAGTTTAGCAGCACACCGCCATACCCACTATATAGCCACTAATTATAGCTACCGCGCCGGCTTTCTTTACTTTTTTTTTCTTCTTTGAAGTATCGATTGGAAAAAAAATCCACGTACGGCTTACAGCCAAAGATTAGCATATAGAATGACTAACTAAAGCCGTTTTCGGCACTCGAGGTCCGTCAGCTATAAATGACCCCGTACCAATTACTCCGCATCCTGTTACACGAAGAAGGCGGAAATTTGAATGGAATGTTGCGCTGCAGTTTACTGTTTTTTTTATCTATAACAATGCTTACCATAAATCTGAGTACAATGCGCCGGATGGGGCAGATATGCTTTACTTGTTTGAAGCGGCAAGCAGGAAGGTTACATGTTTCTCCGTCTGCGTTTCGCAAGACCTACTGATGGAAAACTATATGAACAACAATACAAACGAGAGATACATGCTGCTTGAAGAACGAGAAAAAGATTTGCTCTCCAAAGGGAACCATAGAATAACACAGTAGAATGAAAACCGACACTGCGGCCGCAATGCACGCACAATCACCGAGCGGCTTTAAAGGGAAAGTGAACAGGTTTTAGATTTCTAAAAAGTGACGTTTTTCTGAAGCGCAGACGCTTGAAATCCGCGGTACGAAGTTTTGTTTTTCCATCGTACAAGTAGCGGCGGCGTAATTAAGAATTAAAATCGCAGCTATGCTCCGCCCACCACGGCTCGCGGATCAGCCCCGGCGGCGGCGGAAGGGGAAAGCTAGCGGAAATGACGTCAATATAGGGGTCCCAGGTGCCCGCGCGGAAAGCGTGTGCACGTTTTGCGCGTCAGTCGTGTTGTATCCATGGCCTTTATCGCAAATGATCAAGATCTCCACCCTGCGTTTCCGGCTAACGCTTCAAAGGACTGTTACTGCAAGGAGAACTCCGTCTAAGAAGCATACAGTGTCACCATGCCGTCCTTTTGCGCTGCTTACGGCTGTACGAGCACCGGCGGCCGAGACGACGTCATCTTTCACAATTTCCCACGGCAGAAAAAACAAGCTGCTCAGTGGATCGCAGCGGTGAAAAGAATTAATTTCAAACCTTCAAGAACCACTCTTCTCTGTTCTAAACATTTTTGGGACAGTGATTACCATCAGAGTTTATCGCTGATGCCTGCAATGGGAATTCCAGTTAAATCTGCTGGACTAAGGCCAGGCGTGGTGCCATCGATCTTCGCTCATAAGCAGAATGAGTAGCCGCCACCGAGAGTAGCCTTCTGAGATATTTTTTTCTGTCTTGCAAGAATTTTGTTTACTCCCTGGCAGGACAAACATTCTTCTATTTCCATTGCACTGCAGTACATGCAGGAACACCTGTCGCAACAGAAATATACGTCAGGTAGAAAAGACACCTAAAATAAAGTTTCAGCATCACGCCAGGCATCTGGCCGCACTCGGATACGTAAGTGCCCGTACGCCGGAGTGCTTACATCACTTGCGTTAAGGAAAGCGGCGGATTGTTCAATAGCGTGAAACGACGGGAGTGGGCTTTTATCTCTGATCGTTTCAACACAACTGGGAATCGAGGGCCAAAAAGCATAAAATAGAACTACAGTAAACCGCATAGATATGCATAACAACGTGCAGTGGCACACTTTTTTGCTTTTCGTCAAATTCCCGCACGACATTGCAAGCAGCCCAAGCACGCCGTCGCAGCGTCGAACGCTGCTTCTAGCACCGTGGGTCACAAAACAGCACAGCTATACTGCAAAATTAAGAACAATTCACTTCCCTGCGGCGTATATTTTTCTGGCACGTCTGCACATTGTATGGCTATCTTAGTAACTTGGTAACTGCAAAATGCACTGTGCTGACAGTGCGTCTCCGCATTCGCTGCAAGATCGAATAACGCAATGATTGCACGCAATGTTTGTTGCGGTCACAGCACAGCAGAATGCATCTTTGGACCTAATATCTACACTGAATTAAATTATATTGCAAATACAATAATTTACATGCGATGTGTACCTTCAGGGCAATTCGGCAGTCGCACTTTATTACTTGCAAACCAGCAACAGTAGAATGCACTGTATACAAAACGAGTCTCTCTTTCCGTATTCTGTTGTAAGGACGCCCGGTATGAAATAATACAATCGCACTCTGACTGCTAAGGCTATATAACATGGTACAGCTTCAGAAAAACTTACGAATACGTACCAGGCGATACTGTCAACGCGGGTAAATGTCGTAATTAGGTCCTCGGATACGGCGGGCTCCGGCCATTCCAACTTCCGCGCTGGGGATCGCGCTCGCGCTTGGCGTAGGTGTTTCTCGTTGTCGGGCCACTGGTTCGAACGCGTATGGTATCACGCCAATCACCTCTAAGTGATCAAAATTATCCACAACAGCAACTGAACTGTGCGAAATCGTCTCGAAGGTAGTCGCATTACCTGGTGAGAAGCTGTCAAGTTGCTGCGGGCTCTCGTGGACCCATGGATTGACGTCATCGTGCGCTCCACCAATCATCGATGCGAGCCGGATTCGCCGCGCGCCGCCCAGTCGCAGCTCGGAGTTTTTTTGCTAATAACGCGTTTTTCGCTGCGCCGTGTCAAATTTCTTGTCGATTTGCGTGTTCAGGGTGTTCAAAAGTATCAAATGGTGCTTATAACTCGATTTTTTGGAAACCTGTTCAGTTTCTCTTTAAAAGAAAATAAAGAAGAGACAGAAAGGAATTTATTCATAAGGCATAAATAGATGTCATATTGCAACCTGGTGTTTTGAGCCAGCAAATGATCAGCATTGCGTGCCCAGAAAGAACGGCGAAGAAGACGACGAAGTCGAAGATTCCGCGCCAGCTGGAGAACCGCCAGCTGGAGAAGAAGGCGAAGAACGAGTGCAGCAGTGTGGCTTGTGGCTCGTGGCTTGTCGTCCTTCGGTCCCCCTGCGTTCGATCGCTGTTTATAGTAGCATCTCCTGCTTTGGGGGCTTGGGTCAAGTATCGGGTGGTATTTTCTTTGTTCACCTTGTTATTTTACCTTACTATTTTTCTTTACGTGTTAACAATTCTTATGTGTTTTTGAGTTAGTCAGCCCTACTTGATGTCTGTCTCATCACCTGGCCTCGGAGCTTCCCCGTGGTCTGCCTCGGTAGCTCCCCGGGAGCTACCGCTCGAGTTTTTTCTCCGCAGTGGAACCGGCAACGTTCCCGTGGCCATGGTGACTACCGACGGGGGTATAATCAGCATGAAGAACCCGAAGACGATTCAGGTGGAATTGCAGAAGGCGTCAACTCGATTCCGACAGATCACTGAGGTCCGCCAGTTTGGCAGGGGAGGTATATTTTGTGTTGCTCGCCAGACCACAACTGTGCCGAGGAACTGCTGAATTGCTCAACATTCGCTTCACATCCGGTGAGGTGTTTCGTCCCACCGCATCTTGCATGCTCTAGATGCATTGTACGAGGTGTAGACGTCAGTTTAACACCTGAAGAAATTTTAGAGATGTTTTCGGTGGCTGGTGTCATCTCTGTTTACCGGTGTAGCCGAGTAATTGACAATAAGAAGACTCCGACTGAGTCGACATGTGCTGGGACAATGCGCCCAACAGAAATCAAGGTCTGGCCCCTAATTTACAAGGTTGAAGCTCTGGCTCCACGTATTCTACAATGCGCCAACTGTTCGCGATTCGGTCAGAACGTCAGGGGCTACAGATCTGCTCGACGCTGCCGTAATTGCGGTGACAACCAGAATTTTACTGATTGCTCATCCGAAGAAGAGAAATGCTGTCCCTGTAGTGGTGTCACCCCGCTAACTACTCGAACTGTCCTGCGAGATCACAGGAACTTCAAACTATAGAAGTAATTGAAAGGAGACGTTGCTCACGCCCTGATGCTGTTGCTGAGGTCCAGGGAAGATCTAAGGGATATGCAGGAGTGACAGCCCGTCAACAAATGGTTGCAGACTCAACCCTTTCCGATGCTATTGCGATAGCTGTCGAAAAAGCACTGTCAAAAGCTATGGAACGACTAACATCAAACCTGTCGGAGACTCTAGCTCATGTGATGACATCACAAATGATTAAGCTCTTCAGTTCTGTAGTGAGTCCTAACACTAGCTCACAGATTTATACAAATCCCATTACATCGAACGCTGGGCAACTAATAGATCCATCGCCAGTCATTGCAGAAAGCACTAAATATACAAGACCATCAACTTCAACTCAGCAGACCGACAACGGATGCTTCTCTGGATCAGTGTCGGAAAACAACCAGGATGTAGAAATGGATCTTCCGACGCTTAAACGCACAAGATCACCTAATGATAATTCATCCACCTCTGTCCCGCACTCCAAAACCAAAAAAAATTGTTAAAGATAATATTTAAAAGTCCGATGCTAACCCCAATTCTTCAAGTTCTATCCATCAATCAAAACCCGCTAAGCACGTTAAAGACAGTCTTTCGAAGAAAGATTTTTGAAAAGGCAGTATCTTAGAGCAAGTGATTTCTAAAGTAGGCATTAATTCATCATAGGTGTTTTAAAAGTATTGCAGTGGAACTGCCGTTCCATTATTTCTGCAGCCACAGGTTTAGTATATTTTTGTTCTCAATTTTCTCCCGACATTATTCTTTTGCAGAAGACTTGGCTCTCACATTGCCAAGATTTCCAAATAAGAAACTACTGTTTATTTCGATTGGACCGTCCATCGAGAGGCGGAGGACTCGCTTTCTTGATAACAAATGAAATATGCCACAAAGCAAAAATATCATAACAGTATATGTCTACGGAGGGCCAGATACTAGCAATAAATGTAACTATTATTGGTTGTTCTCAGTTTTCTTTAGTTAGTACATATTTTCCCACAGGTGTTCAAGTCATTCGATACCTTGATACTGTTGTCAAATCTTGTAGGAAAGAAATTGTGATTGTGATAGAACAGACTAATGTGAAAAAGGATTGTCGGACTGGGCAATTAATCAAAATTTTTGTTGCTTAAACACGAAAGCAGTTACGTTTATTCAACGCCTTTATAAATCAGCATTGCATCTAACATTTGCCAGTTCGGGGATGTCCATCACTTCCTGGTCTACAGTCGACTCTGCCGCAAACAGTGACCATCTTACCATTAGGTTTGATATTGTGTGCCCTCTTACTTCTTTAGAGTCTCCGGCGCGAATTTTTGTCAATTACCAGAAATTTCAGAGTGCATTAATTCGACCCTCAACTCCCAGATAACGGTACCGGATGACATCAAAGCCATGAGTCTTTACGCGGTATTAAAAAGTTCATATAAAGGTCTCAGTTCAGTAATAACAAAGATAAACGTACTCACTCTCCTTGGTGGAATTCGGAGTGCACGCAGGATTATAGACGACGAAAAGCCGCTTGGAAAAAAACTATTTTACAATCAGTCTCCGAGTAATAGGAGTGATTATAAGTTTACAGCTGCCACATTCAAGAGAACAGTATCGAATGCCAAAGACGAATATGATAAATAACTTCATGAATTCCTCTCTAAGCCTAACAACAAAAAAGCACTGTTCAGATTCCTTCGGTATAGAAAGTTCATACCGACACCTGCGGATACTACATCGATAATTCTTTCACCACGCGAGATATCTGCTTCATGGGAATTCATAGAAAAGGGCTTAGTACAACGCTTAGCATCACGTTTGTCGAATGGACAATTAAGGCCTCCCATTGCGGATGACTTTGTGGAAGTCACAGTGTCAGAGCTTTCCAATATCGTTAGATCTTTGCCTGCCTCAGCGCCAGGTCCTGAAGCATTTCCAATGCCATGCTAAAAATTTTGTTTGGAATGTCTCCTGAGAAACTTCTAAACACAGTGAATTATTCTCTAAAAAATGCTTGGATTCCTCAAGAATGGAGAAGAGCTAAAATAATTCCGCTACTTAAAAAACAAGGAGCTGGCTACAATCTTGACAATATTCGACCTATTTCTCTTACCTCAGATATGGTAAAACTTATTGAAAGAGTTCTATATGATCGCATGATGAATCATATATGTAAACTTCGTTACTGAGCCCAAGTCAAATAAGTTTCCGATCTGGTCTCTTCCTTTGGTGTGCGCATGTAGACTTGGAAAGCCGTATCCAACTTGCTCGAAATAGAAAAGAATTGAGTGCTTTAGTGACTCTTGACGTGGCGAAAGCTTATGACAATGTCGAGTACCCACTACTACTGGACAGATTACAGTCCTACAATTTTCCGAGATATAATAACGACATGGATTTTAGCATTTCTAAGAAACAGAAAATTTTATTGTTTTCGAAACGCTTTTCTTCAACAAAATTCCATCAGATAAGACGGGTGCCCCAGGGGGCTGTTCTGTCTCCTGTCCTATTTAACCTGTTGAGTTCAATTCCACTGAGCCGGAAAGTTCATCTCTATGTCTATGCAGACGACATCGCATTTTTGGCGACAGCAAGAGACATCAATTCCCTATACCTGTCCTTGCAAACGTACCTAAGTATGCTAGAGAAGTGGCTTCACACTCTTCACATGTCTCTAAACGTAAACAAAAGTGCAGTCCTTGTCTTTCCGCTTTCCGGGCCGATACATTTATCATTAGTATATGATCAGAGAACAATTCCACAAGTAGAGTCGCTTACCCACTGAACACAAGACGTTTTGTAGCCGTCTTGGACCAGCCAAAATGAACTAGAACGTCTACAACTATTCAAGATGGCTACAAGACGTCTTTATATGTACGTCTTGAAGATGTCTTGCGAGGGACGGCTTGAAGGTGTCTTGTTAAGCTGTTTTAAGCTATCATCTTGCTAAGACGGCTACAAAACGATTTGTAAAAACGTCTCGAAGATATCTGTGCGGATCCTTATCCAGGTATATGTATACAATATGCATTTCAGTTCTTTCCGCTGCTTTATACGGTTGTTATATATTTAGCACCCATACTGGCCACGCAGTCTGTACTTAAAAACATGTACATGCACTGCCTTTCCTTTGGTTTGTCATATTACCATCCTGTAAGGTGTACAATTCCATTGGCTGCGCTGTACGTCCGGTCGTAGCGTCTATACGTATTTCACGAAGAAAAAAAAAACATGAAGCAAACGTAAAAAATGTGCTAGATTGAAGGCAGCATACATGCAAGACCTAAGGCCTTTAACCACGTTAATTGAGGAAACTGAAAAAGTGAAAAATAAATTCAAGGGTTGTACGTGCCTAAAATATGAAGCAGACCGTAGGTGGAGACTCCGGATTAATTCTGACCACCTGGGTTCTTTAAGATGCACATCAATCTAAGTACACGATCGTTGTTGCGTTTCGATCCTGTCGTACCCGCGATCTCTAGCTGAGCAGCGCGATGCTATAGCCACTTACCTACCGTGGCGGGTAACAGAAAAACGTGTGCCTACGCTGAGCAGCGGCGCAAATTTAGTGTGAGCGTTAATTTCAGATAGATGAACAGGTGAGTCCGATGATATATTTTTGTGGCAGAAGATCGATCGGGTTTTTACCTGTGCGGTTTTCTGCAGGCTGCCACAATGGGCGTTTTTCGCACGATGCTAGTTCAACCTCCCCGCCAGCGCGTTATTTGACAGTTTTTAGCTCCTACGGCAATCTGCACATTGAGCTGCATCAAAATTCCGCTGTCAGCTGTTCAATCCAGTAGTAAAAAAAAAAAAAAACTATAGTATCGCAACTTCATCAATTTCTTATAACACTTTTCACCGTCGTGTACTCCGAAGTTGTGAGACTGAATCGTTCATTTCATCGCTCTTTCAAATTAAATACCTATATACGCTCAAAAGCTATAGCTAAAACTGGCGCTATAAATAATGATGTGCACGTTGGGGGGAGAGCAGCATATCATGGCATTTCATCTAGACGTGTTCGTTTTGCCCAATTATTTGCAACCACGTACCGCACGGCGATTTTAGAAGTGCACCACATATTGTAGTAAGCTTTGCCCGAAATTTTAATACTGCAACGTTTATTTGCGACATATTTGAAATGTTTTGAATGACCTTGCTTTGTATATTTACTTGGAATATTTTTCACAATAGAAGCGCGCACTTAACAAACTCGTAACACTGCACCAAAACCGATATTGCAGTCACCAGGACTGCGCACGGTTGGCCAGCAGCTCAGTGCAGCCATATACAGCCGATGCATGGCGAGGGGGGGGGGGGGGGGGTATTATGCCAGCGTCTACCTAGATTGGAGCGCTTAAGGCGGGCAAATTTGCTTTCGAAGGAAGTTTGTAGTCCACGTGCACTTCTCACAACGTTTACAAGGGCTTTGCCCAACATAAAACACCTTCGATAATTCGCGGTATCTTTCGGAGCCGCGTATACTGAATCTACTCTGTCTGCTTTGGACGTGTTCTTAGGTGCGCATTACAAAATTGCGATATCGTTTAGTATTGCTATGTCGCAGAGTTTTAAACTTGACACTTTCGAATTTTCGAGACTCTTTCGAAAGACAGCGCCGACATTAAATCAACATCTGCTTCCAGCCCATACTTGATTTTACATCTTATTTTAAATGCAAAAAACGTCATCGAAATCGATGTAGCGATTCCTGAGAATGTCGATTTCACCATTCCTAACTATCCGGAGCTAACGCTGCAAGCATTGCGCATTTCAGTGCGCGCGCTCTACACGAGCGCGTTTCCGGAGTTTCCTTTCTCCGTGCTAACGAAAGGCTAACGGCGCCGTGACTGGCAGACATGGAAGGAGGATGAGATTGGAATTTTCTACCTCCCCCCCACGGTGTAAGAATATTCTTCCACCGTGCTCCCCCCATGCCCGACGGCCCCGGCTGCATAGCGCCGTTGCCTCTTCACAACCACTCTCTCTCGACGCCTCCAACCTCACTTTGCCGTTCTCTCTCACGACCTGCCCTTCGAATCTTTCCCCTTTCACATCTTTCACGGCGGGAAGCGGCGCCGGTTGCTCGGGCAAGTCGGTTCTCGTCCTTATTTTGTAGCGTTAGCTACACTGGCCTAGCCAAGCCCGTTTCGCGCGGCACATAAAGAGCCGTGCTGCGCATGCGCAAGGATCAGTGATGTCACACGGCTTGCGCACCGGAGCCGGCACCTCTCGCTCACTCCGCCGCCGCCGCGCACGACTCACCGCCGCCGGTCTGCGCATTCCAGAGGAGTGACGTCGTAGCCGTGGTAGACGCACTGGCGCCGGCGCTCGCTCGCTGTGCAGCCGTCGTCTGACACTGCGCTGGAGCCGCTGCGCTTCTGACTGGCGTTTGCCAGTGTGGTATAGCCATGGAGAAGGAGATCGCAAATGCTGCTCAACAGCGCAGAAGAACGGAGAAGCTTGACTCATCGGATCCCGAAGTAGTTGCCTGGCAATTAGCGGTTGAGCGTAGGAGACAACCAGGAAAGCTAAGAATAATCAGCAGAACCTTTGCTAACGCTACGTATATCCTGGCATAGCCGAGCTAAGCCACTGCAACTATTTTTCTCTTTGAAAACTAGCAGAGCGTGCTCTCCATTTTGTGTCTACGATGCGTTAACCAAGGACCGTTGCTGACCCTCGGAGTACGCGGCGTCGCTTCTTTGACTCGGAAAGCGGATCCTGCCTCGTCGATACGGACAAAAAAAGTGAGTACCGCACGAAAGTGCCTTATTTCTGAGAATTGTTACCCCCAAATGCCCTTTGTATGGGCATGCCACGTTTGCTCGATGCGTTCGAAAAGTATACTGTGAGCTTGCCGCTGTCTTGAATTAAACGTTGATACATGTTTGTCACAGATCAAATAATGCTTGCGAATATCCATTTGTGAATAACTTTCATGACGCGTTTTCGTGTTTTCCTCGATGATCCTGACAACGTGCGAGATATAGCGCTGCACTGAGAAATTTAATTCCTTATTATATTGCAGTCATCCATGGTCCGTGGAATGCGTTCGGGACAGTTAGTGTCCCTGTGGGGGCGAAATGCTAAAACACCCGTGTACTTAGATTTAGGTGCACGCTAACGATTCCCAGGTGGTATAAATTATTCCGCAATTCCTCACTTTGGCGTGCCTCATAATGCAGATCGTGGTACTGGCGCGTAAAACCCCATAATTTTTGAACGTTAAGGAGAGTCAAATACTCATGACAGGTTTATCACAGCTGCTGCTGTAGGCATGCCGAAACTTTAGGGCTTCAACTAGCGTCGCTCGTTTGGCGATACAGAACGCTGCTTCCTCTTATAGTGGCCCACCATTCCCGCATTGTTGGCGATCACGAACTCGATCAGGCAAACTTGCGTAGCCGACATAATTTGTTTGGCATGTTTATTGTTATTCAATTCCTGGCTGGCGCGGTAGCGCCGTTCAAAAATATTCCCGCCTGGAATCTTGATCCCCATTGTTCTTGCGTAAAATCGCGCGCTTGCTGTGGCGTGTTACTGCGCTTGCTTGCAATGTGTTACGTTTCAACTCGTATTGTACTGTTTGCGTGTGGGCCACCTGTTTTATTATTTTGATTTCCGTTTAGTGACGGTAATGTAACTTGTAATATGAATTCGGTCGAGCTACAGTGACCCACGTTTCGAATCTATTGATTGCTGGTTGGCACTTCTAAAATATTGCGACTTTGTGGGTGCCTGCTCATGGATGCAGACTCAGGAACACGCCGTTTTGCGCATAATTTTCTTTCGCACTATCAATTTAACCCAGTAACTGTGCGTGGCTTAAATTAATTCGCATCGGCGTGTGTGCTGCAAGTTATAACCTCAACTCATAATCTACTCGCGCGTAGCGTCAAGCGTTGAGCAAACTTAGACACTTGCAGCGTTGTATCAGCAAGCTGAAGCGCTGGTAAACAGACCGATGCATGAGAGAGTGGTTTCCTGTGATGCGCACAACGATGGGCCTTTGTCGCAAGACTAATTATTTGCACCGCTGAAAAGGTCATTTCTTATTCCTATTGTTCCATAGACATGCGGAAATATAGTTTACAAGTCAGGCCGCATTATTGTTCCAGAGCGGATTATGTGTTCATATACATGGTGTCTTTTTTTTTAGCGGCAACAATTAAAAAAAAATGCCTGTGGCAGATAGCACAATTATAACCCTTGATCAAAATTACTCGATAAGGCGGCCATTACGTTACGAGAAATCAATATGCTTTTCGAATAATTTACTTAATTGCGCTAATAAACACTAACTACTTTGCAGCGCATATTTTAATCTACGCATTGTAGTTAGTGGGTATGAAATGCATATCGACTTAGAACGAGATTTGAGGACTACGCTAGTTTCGATATAATAATTTTGAATGTGTCCACCGAAATGCATTGGCGTTCCAGTTAGTGTGTGCTTCAATGTATGAATCAGCCTTTTCTTAAAAATTAAGTTTAAAAACTGTGCATTTTTACTGCAAGTTTGATACTGCATATATCGAAACCGTTGCCATCCTCAGAATTTGTTCCAAGTCGATATGCCTGGCATCATCACTAGCTACGATTAAAATATGTGCAGTGAGGTAATCAATAAAAGTTCTTTATTGTAACTGTCAATTGTTCAATTAAAAGTTTTGATTTTTCGTAGAAGTAATAGGCCGCCTCATCGAGTAATTTAGAACAATTTGGACAGCACAATTGTGCTGTCTGCCACATGTTCTTAAAATATAGTTCAGCTGAAATAAAAAGGACCATGTAGAATGAGAACATACCGTATGTTCTCATTCTACAAGGTTTTATTTTTTTTAAACTGATCCAAATTAAAAAAAAAAAAACATTGCATGTGGCAGATAGCACTTAGGCAAGTGCAATGGTCCAGTCATATCACATGCCTCAAACCATTACGTTATTAAGCTGCTTTCTGTGTCACATAGAGAGAGAGAGAGAAACATTGTTTAATGAAATGCTGGAGATGGTAGACTGGCTATTCGCCTGACATGCTATTCCAGGTGCTTAATAACTTAATGGTTTGAAGTAGTGATATGACTAGCCTATGGCGCTTGTCATGTAATTGTCATTTTAATTGAGTATGTTGTTACCGGTAAGCTGAACCAACCGCTAAGTAGGTTGAGCCGCGGTGAGGATGATGACTGAGGCGAGGATGACAGAAGAAAGTGAATACGCCATTGAGGCCTCAGTAATGACAGAACAAGATGTTGGCCTTAAGAATAACACACGGATGCAATGTCAAATCGTTTGCGCCTTTAAATAAATAAATTCTAAGTGTGGCCTGTATGTGCGGCATATGCATTTTTGTGTCCTCATTAACTGCTAGTTTCGACCGAATTTTTTTTATGCTTCTTCACTTGGTTATTGACAAATCTATCAGTCCTAATTTAAACCACAAGAATGATTAATACGTAGAATTTTGCTCACATTGACTTGCATACTTTGCAACAGCTAGGATAATCAGTTCAAATTCAATGCTGCATCTGGCTTATGTTTTCTCTTGGTTCTGGAGTTCATGTTACAAGAAGAAAAAAAAAACAAAGGACGCCGATCAAAAAGTGCTAATAAGAATTTGACGTACGGAAGCCTTGATCAAAACACGAACTGCTCGAAACGACGGCATTCTGCGTCTGCAGGCAGGATATTGCCATCGTTGCGATACAGCGTTTTTTTTTTTTTTTTTTTTTTTTTCTGTAGTCTGGATAGCAAGGTATTCGGGAAACTCTTTTCAAATCCAGTTTCTTTAGCAATGATAGAAGCCTTTTCTCGTCGGTGGCATATTCAGCCTGCCACGTGCTCCGCAACTGCAATGTAAACGACATTGTTTCTTCACTTCTGATTCATTTCTAAGTCATCTCTTTGACATAATTTCTTGCTTCAAGCGGTTTCAGAGAGACTGCTTTCGCTGATGTAAAGATAGTCGCGATTCGCGCAGGCTGTTCTGTATACAATGCTTGGAACATATCTTCTGAATCTTCACATCTGCCTGTTCATGCTGCAACTAGCGGGCCTAAACGTGGGACATTGACTTCATAGGGTTTCAGAACAATTGCGATGGCCTTGCTCACTCAAGTGACATAGGCGAGGGTCGTGCGAGCTCGAGGGCGCGCGTGGCGGGCAATGGGGCAGGCCTCAACGATATTTCATGGAACGAATGAACATTTCCGGTTATGCTCACTCGGACGTAATCTGTGCAAGTCATTGTCAGAAATCTGGTCGCGAGGATTTTAAAGCAAAAATTTTACGGCGATCCCGGCAAATTTGCTCTAAATCAGAACACTCAGGGCAGTGGCGTATCAGGTGGGGGTGGGTGACCGGGCTTCCGCCCCTCCCCCTCTCCTAATTTTGTCTATTTCTTTACGGCCGGCGCCCTGCTCCCTTTTGTGCCTGGCACGTCGCCTATATTAACAAAGGCGCGTATCCTTCGAACGTGCGGCTATTATGGGCATTCGCGTCTCAACGCTTCTCCGACGCCTGGGAGCTTAAAAGAACGAAGCACCACAGTCAGGACGATCGCAGTGCTTTAGCTCCCCCAACCCCACCCCTGAAAAAAATATCCGGGCTACGCGCCTGGCTCAAATTACGTCGCGAACATTCTGAGTGCGGTTACCCCGGAAGTGTTTCATTCGTTGCGTAGAACATCGTTCAAGTTGACCAGTGACCTCGCTTGGCCGCGCGTCCTTGAGTCGACGCTGCCATTCAACATGTCCCAAGAGGAGGCCTTTTCACGTTTTCTGAAAACCTATGACGCGCGGCGCATATATGTTCCTGCCTGCACGTTGCATCAGGAACTGGTACATGTGAAGAACACGGTGTAGAATTGTTTTTCGGCGCAAACTGCTACTACATTTAAATCAACAAAAGATGCAATTTCGAAAAAGGGCTTGCAGCATGTGTATGATTTGAAAACGAAAAATGTCGCTTGCGATGTAGTTGTGGATGACGTGGCAACCTCCAACCATGGCACTGGCCTTCTTGGACAAGGATGTTATCGCCAAGAATCCGGATTTCACGGTAGTATATCGGGAGCTTGCTACCGGGGCTACAGATAAGGCCGAATTGCAGCGATGGCATTGTTGCATCTGCATACGGAAGATACCTAGGTCGGATTTCTAACAGTTAGTGTTTCCAAACAAGGCTGCGGTATAAATGAGTCGGAACTCTTACCAGTCATATGCAATAAAATCTTTTTATAGCGAAGCCCAAGGGGGAGCCAAAATTACGTCATTATATTCATTACTGCCGTTCACTGCAATACATGCGCAATGTCGCGCACAAATTTCAACTTGTATAGAAGAAGACGGCTTTTCGGCCAGCAGAACCACGTGCTCGCTGAACTTCTGATAAAACGGCAAAAGAAACTTCGGTGTCCTTAACACACCACTTCTTAGCATCTGACACGATTGCCTTTACGATAGCTGCCTTCTGTTTCAATGTGATGATCTTTCGTTACCGCTTTTATTTGGGTCGTCTCCAGCATCGCGAAACCGCTGAAACGGTGACGGTTGAATAGGTTGCACGCTGCGACACCAACAATGCTCGTCATGTGCGAGCAGCACGTGGTACACACAGGGAGGCGTGGCCTCTGAAATTGCACCGGCGCAATCTCTGAGGCCTCGCCTATAGCTGCACTAACTAGCCTGCGCGGTGCCGCAGTGAGAGGAATTGCCACGGCGATCTAGAGTCTGCTTATGCGCACCTACGCGTAGTGGTGACAAGGGCCAGTGTTGAACGGTGATTCAACGCAAATACGTAAACGTTTTAAACATCGGCAAGGAATGTGTTCTCTACCCTGCGGAAAGCAGAAGCGAGCCTGCAAGGGTCGGGCATTTCTTTTTTCGGAGAAAACTAAGTTTGGTGTATCTATTGGCAGGATAATTTTACTTCGTTGAAACGAGGTTATAAAAACATTCATCTCTTCGGTGGTTTCAGCGGGAACGTCATTTTGTTGTATACAGTAATTTGTTATATCCTGTTTCACTATAACGAAGATTCACTGTAACATATTTGTTAATCTTTTGTCTTACCTTCTAATTGCATTTGCAAAATCTGAGGCCAAGCATCATTAGAACGCGTTAAATTTTCTGCGGGTGCATCATCAGCCTGTGGAAATGTCTAAGCCAGTTCCCTGAATTGTGAAGTGACCAATTATAACAGACAGCCACAATGCAAAACTCTAGGAAGTGCATTAGAAACATTTTGCTTATGTAGTGGCATGTTACTGATTTATTAAAAATTCTTTCAAACCATTGACCACTTTAGCAATTCATTTGTGTGAACAATCTTGCTTTATGTTAAGCCTACGTGGCTTTGACACGTGTTTATCGCTTTTGTGGCTTTGCCAATGTTTCAGTGTTGCTATGGTAGGTCGTAAGAAATGGGCCATAGGGATTGGTACTGTCGGTAAAGCCAACCTTTTTTCAATATTGCAAAGAATACGAACATCCTCATTGATTTCTCTATGTAGCAGATAACAAGGAGACACTCAATTCCTTTATAATTAATGCTATAATGGAAGGGTGTTTGGTGTATCTAAATTATTGAGTGTGCCAAACATCCATGCAAGGAAAAATTCTGTAATAGTGTTGCAGGAGTCTTTGATATTATTCCATCTGCAAATCTAGATCAGTGTTGACAACGTAAGTAAAATTATATTGGGTCTTCCCGGACCATAATGAGCAATGTATGCCGTGTCTACAAGATCACTGAAGCTACGCAACATTTCGTTGGATAGTTGACATCGGAAGGAGACAGACCATCTCGATTGTAATATAACGTAATTTCAGCTTCTAGAGACTTTAAAGTATGCTAGTGCTTCCCCTAGCTCACAATAGATTACGTGTTGAACTAAAGTTTAGAGAGTTCAAATCCGTTGTACTTAATATAGTATGTATATATTGACAGTCACCGTGTTTATTCCTTATTTGTTTCTTCACTTTTTTTCCACAACGGGAAGACTTGGTAACTTTATGGAATACATTGTGTTGAAATAACCTACGTCGTGTTCAGATTTCACGTCCTGTGTACTTTAGACTAAGTATATTTACACTCACTATCTTTTGTAAATACTGTAAACCAATTTAGGGCTTAATTAGCTAAATACGAACGGCTAGAAAAGGTCATGCCTTAGTTGGCAAGTAGATGTTCAAAGCATTTAAAAACGTTTTCAAGACATCCTCAAAACGTCCAGCAGAACGTTTTGTAGCCGTTTTCAAAACATTCGCAAGATGTCTTGCAAGACGCTTTCTAGCCGTCTTTAAGACGTCTACCAGATGTCTTGCAAGACGTCTGATATCCCAAATTTGGCGGTGCATTAGACGGTCTTAGAGACGGCTACAGAACGTTTTAAGACGTCCGACAAAATCTTGGTAAGATGTCTTCAAGAAGTCTTAATATCTTGCCAGAACGTCTCCAAGACGTCCTGTCAACGTTTAAAATGGTTTTGAAGACGTCTTGCTTATCTTGTCAAGACGTCTTGAAGACGGCTTCTAGACCAATGTGTGTTCAGTGGGTTAAGTACCTGGGTATCACATATGATGAAAACGTTAGCTGGCGTTCTCACATAGAAAATATTGCAACGAAAGGGACACGATCTGTAGGTTTATTACGTAGAATCAGTAACCGGTGTTCTGGTATGCGAAGTGACACATTAATTATGATCTACCGTATGTATGTACGATCAATTCTAGAATTTGGAGGTGCAAAATATAAAATAAGACCACTTGTTCTTTTAGAGAGAAAAGCTCTTTGAATATATTTAGGCCTGCCTAAATTCGTTGCTAATAATGTGTTATATCAGCAAGCGCGCTTACCTTCTCTTCACACAAGACACTGTATGCTTATGGCTCAAACCCACTTAAGGGCTTATGAATCTCCTCTTAGACGTACAGAATATATATTGATTAGTGAACCAAATTCATTTTTTGAGATCACGTGGCCACGGTTACATACCCTACAGGTTGTATTTGTGCAGGCACAATTAGCACCTTTAAATGTTCGCATTAGGGAAATCATTTCGTTTGATAGGTCCACATTGTCCTCTAAAATAGAATTTGCGGACATTTTCCCCAATAATGCAAAACTGCTGCCACCAACATATTTGAATGCCCTTTCGCAAGATTATTTGGCCAATTTCCCAATAAATGTAATAGCAACTGATGCTTCCTAGTGTGAATGAAAGACAGGCGTGGGAACATATTCACCATCCCTCGATTCGTGTTTTTCACTTCGCCTGCTAGAATACACATCAGTTTTTCAGGCCGAACTTCTGGCAATAATTCTTGCATTGCGAAAGTTACCGCTACATGTTACAAAAGTTGTTATTGTCACAGATTCCCTTTCTGTATGCAGCGCGCTTAACGCATCTACAAATTTGACAGCTTTAAACACGTTTTATACATTATCTCCTCCCCACTTAAAGTTGGTTCATTTAGTCTGGGTACCAGGCCACCGAGACATACAATTTAATGAAATAGCTGATTCTTTACCACGACCTTCTTTAAAGGGTCCGGCGATATCTGTGCTGCCGGCAACTGCGTATATCACTGCAGCCAGATATAGGCAGTTTTCTTTGACTGAAGACAAGAAAAGCCTCGCATTAGCAAAATAAACAGACTTTATACCTCTAAATTATTCTTGGAATCGACAGTGGTGTCCTAACGGCAATTCGAAGTAACATTTACAAGACTGCGTTGCGGTATTTCACAACTAAACTTTTACTTGCACAGATGTGGTCTGGCGGCATCCCCATTATGCTACATCTGCAATGAACCAGAATCTATCGATCAGTTTTATTATCGTGTTGACGGTTTTCTAATCATCGACAACGATGTTTGGAAATCCCACTTCGTAATCTAGGACTGCCGTTAAGCAGTTCAGTTGTACTCCCACTTGGAGTGACGGTGTTAAGATATAGCCACGGGAATGTTTGCCGAGCCATTTATAATTTTCTATGTGACATAAAAAGATTGCCTTATTAATATTTTCCAATTTTAACGTGGTTGATTTATGTATCCTTCAATAAATTATAGATTTAGCAAATTCAAGAAGTAAAGTCACAAAACCACAATTCTATAATTATTATTCCAAATCTACGAACATACTTTGCTGTATTTAATTTATTATTAAATTCATATTACTATTCCTATTCAGACAAGGCTGACTAACTAGTATAGACTAAATAATTCTTTTATTATTGCTTTATTTCTCATTTTCTATTAGTCATTTATTTTCATTTTTATTACTGATGTATTTATAAATTAATTTATTTTAAATTTCTATCATATTACCACCCAGTTCGGGGCCTATCCCCCTCAGTGGGTTGTGCCAAGTATTGAGGCATCATCATCATCATTATCATCATCATCACCGTCTCATCGTGTCTGAGGTTCTTCGTGTCTGGCTGCTGGTACTGTTGATTGATCTTGCCTTAGGGCGTGACAAACTGGTGGAGGTGCTGGGTAATCTAGTCTATGCACCAAACCCCTCCGAGCAGCAGGAGCTCCAGTCCTGTACCGGTTGTTACGCCTCTACACCACGCCAGCAGAAGGATCCGTGGACAATCCCCTGAGTTTGGACTCCTCCCAGAGACAATGGCAGCTCTGACCACCCCAACCGGTATGGAAGGCACTACGCCGATTCATTGTAGGCTAATTCATCCGCGAACGCCGAATCCCTTCCATGGTGCCATGCTTGAGGATGTTGAAGATTAGCTGGTGCACTATGAACCTGTTGCCTCATTCAACAAGTGGGACGAGGCAGACAAACTGAGAAACGTATATTTCAGCCTCAACGATGGCGCACGTGTTTGGTATGAGAACCGTGCAGATGCCCTAACTTCCTGGGAAGAAATCAAACGCCGTCTTTTCGAGACGTGTGCGAGCCCTGATCACCGAGAACGAGCTGAGCGTGATCTCCAGTCCCGTATACAAATGCCGAATGAAGGTGTCGCAATGTATGTCGAGGACATGACGCGTCTCTTTTGACGAGCCAACCCCAGCATGTCGGAAGAAAAGAAGGTGCGATACCTGAGGCGCGGAGTGAAAGAGCAGCTGTTAGGCGGTCTCGTGCGCAGTCCTCCCAAGACTGTGTCAGAATTTCTTTCTGAGGCCGTCACCATGGAACAGACTTCGGCAGCGGGCACCATCATACGAACGCCAAGTGAACGCTGCCTCACCTACGGACTTCTTTGGAGCTCTCGGGGGCCACGTCGATTTTTTTCCGAGAGCTCATCCGTTCCGTAATCCGCGAAGAACTCCAGAAACTGTTGGTACCCTCACAGCCACAGCTCTGCTCTTTGTCCAGCGTTGTCCGTGACGAAGTGCATCATGCGCGAAGAGAACCACCCTTCACACAGAAGCTCAACCGTTAAGAACTGACAGCCCCTGTATGGCGTATTCGCAAGCTTTGCGGCAACCTGCCTTACCTTCCTCCCCACTTCGCACCACGTTCCCGGCCATACTACAGCCCGACCAAGCGGCCTCGTATTACCACGACCACCGACAGGCCCCAAGGAAATCAAACGTGTGGCGGGCACCTGATCGCCGTCCCCTTTGCTTTCACTGTGGCGAAGCTGGGCATGTCTACCGACAGTGCTCATATCGAGAGCTCGGACTACGCGTATTCTCAGCAAACTCGCCGTGACCTAGGTTCTACCAGCGTCCCCCTGCAATTGAAGAATACGTTGCCCAGCAGCGCGGATCTTCATCAGCTCGACACCAGTCACGCTCCCCTTCGCCGCGGCGATTTTCTCCGACTCGCCGTACGTATCCGAGCGTGGTGCAGGGTCGATCACCCAGCCTGCGCCGGGAAAACTAACCGACGATACATCGACGACGACAGTACCTGCTGATTACGGAAGACGAATTTCCTTGGACATTCCTGTATTGCTCGACGGTCATGAATTGACTGCTTTAGTGGACACCGGAGCGGATTTTTTAATAATCAGCGAAAAACTGGCCACCCTTCTAAAGAAAGTGATGACGCCTTGGAGTCAAGCGCCAGTTCGCACAGCTGGCGGGCACATCGTCACACCACTCGGCATGTGCACGGCACGAGTAGAGATTCGCGGCTC
This sequence comes from Dermacentor silvarum, assembly GCF_013339745.2. NCBI lineage: Eukaryota > Metazoa > Arthropoda > Arachnida > Ixodida > Ixodidae > Dermacentor > Dermacentor silvarum. The sequence continues at coordinate 182,703,518 of NC_051158.1, read as the reverse complement.
TACTTTTGTTGCCAGCTTGAGCATTCTCCCTCACTGTTCTCGATACCTGATCATCGCCATGAACTTTCTCAGGGAGCACGGAGCGATCATCGACATTCGACAACGCCTCGTCACTTTCTCGGCAAAGAGAGCCGCAGCGACCACCAACACCATCCGCCCTCGAGCACCTCTTCGTGTCATCGACGACTCTGTCATGTTACCACCGCGTGCAAGTATTGTGGTTCAAGTGGCATTTGACAGACTCTTATGCGGGGGAAGCTGTCGCAGAAAGCAATCACTCTCTCCTGCTTTCTCAAGGTGTTTGCGTAGCAAGAAGCCTTATTGATCTCCACGATGGCCACTGTGACGTTCTTGTCACGAACTTCAGCTACGAACACCGCCACCTTTTCCCCGGTGCTGTCATCGCCTACGCCACCGACCGTGGGTCTGGCAGCAGAATCGCAAACATGCGCTAAAAATTTGCCTACTTCTTCTTACAGATTCCTGCAAGTACCTGTTTCCACTATCTTCAATGTTGTGCTCCTTCGGATCACGAGCTCGTCGGTCTGCCCCACCAGACGGTCGACGGTTGCTCAGGATTCTTCACGTGTCCGTTGCCAACGAGGGAACTAAACGCTAACGTGTGAACCTGCGATGACTGCTTCCTTGCTGGCCAACGCAAACTTGGTGGTATTGCGCATGTTCCGGCACCTCAGCGACATCTACGTGCTCGCAACAGGATAAAGGACGGACGCCTCTGGGGTTCCACTTCAGTGGGTCTGGCAGCAGCATCGCAAACATGCGCTACAAATTTGCCTACTTCTTCTAACAGGTATGCAATTGGTGTGGTTGTAAATGCTATAGAAATGATGATCGTTTCTTGTTCCTGCTGCCGGACCCTCCCACGTTTATTTCCCCGAAAAGAGCTGCCTCTCTTGTGCACATTTTGAAAAGACGGTTCATTCTTTCAGGCGACATAGAAACCAATCCGGGTCCCACCACCGAAACAATGTTGGCCGAATTGCTATCAGGACAGGCTCGTATAAGCAAAGAAGTATCAGCACTAACCTCTCAAGTTGCCTCTTTCGATGATCGTCTATCTAAACTAGAGTCACTTGTCGCCAACACTACGGATGTCGTTGAGCGTGTGCAGGAATTGAAAAATAGTGTTTCTGGTCTCTCAGATATGATCCAGAAGCTGGAGCGTAAGAACCACGACCTTGAAAATTGGTCGCGACGGAATAACTTGGTTATTCACGGTTTATCTGAAACACTGAACGAGACGCCTGAGGCCCTTCTTACTTCAGTACTACGCATGCTGACCTCAAAGCTTGACGTCACGTGTGATAACATCGAGCGTTGTCACAGACTTGGGCAAAAACGGACAGGTAAAGATAGACCTGTCATCATCAAACTCTTGGATTTTCGAACTAAATTACATATCTTAAGTAACGCGCGAAAACTGAAAGGTGTTAGATACGGACCCTTTCCCGGAATCACCCAAGTTTCCCCACCACCTTAAAATGTCGTCGCATTCCAATTATGGTGCACCGAGGCGCGTCAACCATGCTACCGGACCCGTCAGACAGGTTGGCGACTCCTACCTCACGCACCGCACGTCGAGCTATTGTCTCTCCCCCTGCTTGACTCTTCCCAAAAGTGGAACGGGAGGCTGGCACGGTTCCAGGAAGGAAGCCTTGGTCGAGTGCAAAGCGGTTTTGCAGCTCTGGAGGGCCGTTCCGAGAACATCCCGTCTCCTTCAGCCGAGCGCTTCCAGGCGAGGAGGCAAAGCCCGGAGGTAAATCAGCCATCGGACAATGAAGCCCTCGGAGCGTCCCCATTGGCCGAATATGACGGCACTTGCACGGGCCAATACCAGGGGAGGAAAATGACGACACCTGGGCTGGCTCGACGATTATCCAAAAATGACGAGACCCCGAGAGACCGAAGGGGTTAAAAGAGCGACAAATCGAAGAGAGGAAAGCTCTTCTTGCCACGGGCCGCAGCGTCCGAGATGCTGCCGGCCGTCCATCACTTTATGACTGTTCAGTATTTTGTATTTTAATCACTGTACATGATGTAAATAAATCCCTCCTGTTTCTCCCAAGTCCGCCTCAACGTCCCCCAACTCCCGCAACCAACGCCTACCAGATCTAATAACTGGTGTCAGCGATAAGGATGAACCTTCGACCGAAGCAGATTCAATAACTGGTGGCAGCGATAGGGATGAACCTTCGACCGAAGAAGAATGAGCTTTCGACAAAAGGAGTCCTGAGAGCGAACAGCGAAGGAACTGGGAGCAACGAAGAAGTATGAGCCTTCGACCCACGGATTCCAGCTGAACAACTCGGAACAGCGATAGTGAGGAACCGTCGACCAAAGTCCGGAGAAACTGGGAACATCGAAGAAGAACGAGCCTACGACCCAGGGAGTCCCGAGGAACTGGGAACAACGGACGGATGGACGAGATGGCGTGGTGCTGCATCCGTGAGTGAGTGCGTGGTTTTTTTTCCTTTTGATTCGCCAGACTGCAAATTTTGCGTGTGTATTTTGATTGTTCTGGGAATCGGGAATTTGTAGCATATTTTGAGTTTGCACAAATTGAGGAAACAGTTCTAACCACCAGTCGGGGCAGCTACCATGGATCTCATTAGAAGGTTGACGTTGACGACGGCAGACTTGCTGTTGGTTTGCGAGGATTTGGGAGTTGAGGCGGAAGAAACAATGGAAAGGCCCGCTATCGAGCAGGCAATAATAGATAGTGGCTTTGATGATGAAAGCATTGAGATTGCTTGGGTAGTAGTACAGCGCTAGAATCAGGAACGCGAGCGTGAGCGTCAAATACAAGAGCGCGACAGGGAACGCGAGCGAGAATGGCAAGAAGTTGAGCGTCAGGAACGTGAGCGCGAGCGGGAACGTGAGCGAAAACGGCAAGAGCACGAAAAAGTAATGGCAGCCTTGAACAAAGAGATTCAAGCGTTGATCGAACAAAGACAACAGCAGCCAAAAAACTCTGTAGGTAGTAATGAGCGAAAGTGTGAGGAACTCGCTAGCAGATTTTCGTCAAAAGCCGAAGAGAAGAGTAGCTCATATGAGATTAGCAGCACGTTCATAAGTGAACAGAAAGTGTTATATGCTAACGATGCCTTAGTGGCAACAAAGGCCGTTGAAGGCCGTAGTAAGAGCGACGAGGTGCTGTGCCAACAGAGCACTGTAGAGACAGCTAGGCCAGCTGTGAATGAATTGACACAGTCACCATGTGTGTACGTCGCAAGTAATGTTAACAAGGTCGTTAACGAAATAGTGAATGCTGCTGACCCGACAGTCACGAACACCCATGTCGAGTCAGGACTGAGTGCCGTAGCGCAGTGCAGGCTGGACGATGTAGTTAAAGGTAGACCGCAGGAGCGCGAGCTGAGTAGCTCAAGGTCAGACAACTGCATTGTTCAGGGATCAGGGAAGCTGTCCGCCAGTCCAGATAGCCAAATGAGCGAGAATCGTTCAGACTGTGCGAGTGAGAGAGCTATCGAGACCGAAGAGCTGTGTGCCGATACACAGAATGAGCTGGACAATGTAGTAGTGCACAGTTCGCAGAAGTGCGAGTTGCGTAGCACGAGTAAAGCCTGCTGCATTGTACCAGAGTCGGTCGAGCTGTCCGCCAGTCAAGGCAAAGAGAGGGATGATTTTACGGTAAATCACTCTGACTGTGCGCGTGAGACGGTGATCCGGACCGATGATATAAGTAACGGTCAGCACGAGGCGCGAGCAGATGGCTCAGAAAAGGGCACTAGGAAAAGGCGCCGTAGAAAGAAGCGTTGTCAAAATCGGAATGCGGCAGAGTGTTCGGCACAGCTTAAGAAAGTGAGTAGTGTCAAACTAGTCAAACAGCATCAGCGGTGCGCAAATAAAAGAAAGGTGCTATCGCCGATGACAACGTTTTCCATTCAAGCGCGTCCGGGCCACCGGAGAAAAGTCAGAGAAGCGTGTTCAGTGCGGAAAAAGGGCAAGGGGCAAGTAGTGTCCCAGTCATTCCGTCGATCTTTTCGGGGTGCAGCACGCATTCCAAGAAAGCGCAAGGTGGCAGGATGAGAGGAGGTTGTAGTGAGACGCGACGCGGTCAGACGAGGTCATGACCAAAGCGTGTCGGCAGGACACAAATTGGCAGGGGACTGTGACGTCTCGAAAGAGCTGATGGGCTGTCAAGCCTTTTGTTGTCCCTGGTTAGCTAGAATAGCTTTCAGCGCGCGACCACCTCGTGTACGGCTCAAAAGGCGAGTCCGTCATAAACAGTCGGAACGGTAGACAAAAAGAACAGTTCCGTAGCAGCAAACATTCTTTTTTGTTTGTTTATTTTTTGAGCATCTCAGAATTTTCGCGATTTGTAGAGTTTCTTTCAACATGTACGTTATGAGCTTTGCTTATTGTTTAGTTGGAAAAGCTCCGCAGTTTGAAAGATGCGTTTTGCGTAAAGCGTTAGTTTCGCGAAATAATCATTAATTAGGGCTTAGGCTTTTTTTTTTGTGAGCGACCTGAAGCGTCGAGGTCATTTGTTAAAAGCCGAATAGTAACGCGCGTGTGTATCAATTAGTCTTGATTAAAAGTATAAGTTTCTTTCTTTTAAGGTTAAGCGCGTTAGTTTTCCGTAAGTGCATAATTTGCATTGAGAAGAGTTGGTGCGATACCACTTAACACGTGTCCTGTGCGGACAGAAGGAACCAGAACATTTGTGACTGGGTCGCTCGTGGGTGTTGAGGGCGGCAGTGTTCTGAGTTTTCTATTAAGCGTGCGTACGATTAGTTAAAGCAGAAGCGGTTTCTTGTAAAGGTTCTTGTGAGTGCGTAAATTACGCAACTTTAATTTTGTTGTTCCCTTAAGATAGGTCCTGTGTGGACGAAAGGAAGGAACCTGAGTAAGCGTAAGAAAAGGTCTGCGTGAGACGCAAAGAAGGCATTAAAAAAATTGCCCGCAAAATTCGAGCGAGTTTAATTATGCATCCTTAGGTTGGCGAGCCTGTTCATTGTCCTCAGTACGTGCGAAAAGTCGCCCATCGTGACAGATTATGAGCAGGCTGTTCGTGAAGTGAGGCTGATTAAGGTGTTTTGAAGCACTAGTTACGTATATACCCTTTGATTTAGTTTTACGTGTTGCCTTCCTTCCTTTGAATAACGAGGTATGGCATAGTATTATGGCCTGGAAGTCATCCTCGTAGCATCAAAACTCCGCTTGCCTATGATTAAAATGGTTGTTTCCATTGGTTGTTCCGTTTCCTCCCGATTCATTTGCGACGACAATAGCATTCTGGGCTTGTCGGAATTCGAGGAGATATGGAAAGCTGTTTGGAAAGGTGGTTGGAACGACTATATCAAAATTGGGGGAAAAAAGAACACAGGGTTGATTTTGACATGGTAATAGCCTGGCGAGTCAAAGTTGAAGAGCCTGCGCTTGCACGTGGTGCAGCGCTATGTTGTTTCGTTTGTTTTACGTACGTTCTCCAGGGCCCGGGATCCAGAAATTCGTCACACGAGGCTCGTCACCAGTACTCTACATGTTCCCTCAGCGTTCCTCATGGCCAGTGAATTGAGTTCACCGGCCATTCCGAACTTCCGGGGCGAGGAGGAGCTGTTAGATATGGACCCTTTCCCGGAATTACCCAAGTTTCCCCACCACCTTAAAATGTCGTCGCATTCCATTTATGGTGCACCGAGGCGCGTCAACAATGCTACCGGACCCGTCAGACAGGTTGGCGACTCCTACCTCACGCACCGCACGTCGAGCTATTGTCTCTCCCCCTGCTTGACTCTTCCCAAAAGTGGAACGGGAGGCTGGCACGGTTCCAGGAAGGAAGCCTTGGTCGAGTGCAAAGCGGTTTTGCAGCTCTGGAGGGCCGTTCCGAGAACATCCCGTCTCCTTCAGCCGAGCGCTTCCAGGCGAGGAGGCAAAGCCCAGAGGTAAATCAGCCATCGGACAATGAAGCCCTCGGAGCGTCCCCATTGGCCGAATATGACGGCACTTGCACGGGCCAATAGCAGGGGAGGAAAATGACGACACCTGGGCTGGCTCGACGATTATCCAAAAATGACGAGACCCCGAGAGACCGAAGGGGTTAAAAGAGCGACAAATCGAAGAGAGGAAAGCTCTTCTTGCCACGGGCCGCAGCGTCCGAGATGCTGCCGGCCGTCCATCACTTTATGACTGTTCAGTATTTTGTATTTTAATCACTGTACATGATGTAAATAAATCCCTCCTGTTTCTCCCAAGTCCGCCTCAACGTCCCCCAACTCCCGCAACCAACGCCTACCAGATCTAATAACTGGTGTCAGCGATAAGGATGAACCTTCGACCGAAGCAGATTCAATAAAGGTTAAAAATTTTAAACCGGTGAAGACTTTTCGGCACGCGTGCGGCGGGTGCGAGATCCCTATGGCAGAATTCTGCGGAACTCAGAAAAGTCGCAAAGAAAGTACGTTTGCAACAAGAGCCCCTGATTATCGACAGTGTTCGGTACGAGTGGAACGACGTCAGAAAGTGCGTTGTTAAGGCATCTGATAATATCGCTCCCAGGAATTCTAACTGACCTCCACATAAAAGGAAACCGACACTTCTGAACTTTAATGCACGCAGCTTGGTTAATAAAAATGTTTGTTTCAACTGGCTTGTTGAATGTCACAGACCATCAATAATATGTGTTACTGAGACTTGGTTAAATGACTCCATTTCTGAGAGTGAATTTTTGCCGCCGGGTTACTCAGTATTGCGAAATGACAGGACTGTTGGTCGCGGTGGTGGCGTGGCGCTCTTTATTTCTAAAGATATTAAATACGTCTTGCTACCGGAAATTCCTGACAGCGAATCGGTTTGGTGCAAGATTGACTTTGGTGGCTTTACTATTGTGGTTGGCGCTGTATACCGACCGCCAAATGATGTCAATTGAATCCACGCTGTTACTGATTATATTGCAGTAAACAGGCTACAAAAAAGCCAATTAATTATATGTGGCGATTTTAATGCCCCTTACATTGACTGGCGTTCTCTTTCTTCTACTGGACGTGATAGAGCCATCTGCGACGCTCTAATCAATCTTGCTGTGTCATATGATTTAACACAGGTTGTTAGCTCGTGCACCCGTGAATCTGCTATTTTGGATTTGGTCTTCCTGAGTGACGGGCTCCATATAGCGAATGTGACGTTGTCGAGGGCATCTCCGATCACAAGGCGGTAATCGTCCATCTAGATGTTGCGCTAGAGCCCAATAAACCAACATACAGTACTGTCCATGACTTTTCTCGAGCTGACGACAATTCTATCGTCGCCACGCTTGCATCACACTTTGATGAGTTTATGTTTTCGAGCGATGCCTTAGGTGTTGACTTGTTAGTTTAAATGTTTCACCACATTGTCAGAGAGTGCATAGCTAATTTCGTACCCAAAAAGTGTGTAAAGCGAAACCCGAAGCACCCATGGTGTACTAGAGAAATTATTCAGTTGATTCGCCGGATAAAGCGCCTTCGCCGTAGCTCTCGCACCCAGAATGTCCGAGAAAACTCAATGCTAACAACACTTTATAAAATTCTTAAGACTAAAATGCAGCATGCTAGAGACTACTATTACAACAACACTTTGACGACATTCCTAAAAGATAACCCATCCAAATTCTGGAAAACAGTTGTTCCTCCTGGTATCGAACTCAACTTCTATGGTCGTTAATGGACAGTCGTGTACTAATGCTGTCATGATCTCTGAAGCGTTCAATAGATATTTTAAATCTGTTTTTGTTGAAGATAACGGCATTTTCCCTACTTTTCATTGTGGTAGTGCTTCAGCATGTTTTCCAAAACTTCAGATAACATTCAGCGGAATTCACAGCCTCTTGTTAAATATTGATACTAGTAAATGTGCAGGACCAGGTAACATCCCAAATATGTTTTAAAGAGATACTCAGAATACAGCGCGCGGTATCTGACTATTATCTTTCAAAATCTGTCGAATCACAAACTGTTCCTCGTGTTTGGAAGGTTGCTCAAGTTGTACCAATACAGAAATCTGGCAATAGGCAAACAATTTCCAAATATACACCAATCTCGTTATTATCTACTTGTTGTAAACTACTAGAACACATAATTCATAAGCATATTATAGACTACCTCAATAATAACAACATTCTTTCACATCATCAGCATGGTTTTAGATCAGGTCTCTCCACGGTTACGCAACTAATTGAATTCACTCACGACGTTGCCACTACACTTAATAATCGTGGGCAGATTGACGCCATTTTTGTTTACTACTCCAAGGCGTTTGACAAGGTATGTCACGCTAAGTTACGTATGAAACTTGGCACTATTTTCAGAGGTATACACGGCAATCACTTGCTTGGCTGGATAAGAGACTACTTGCATCTGCGGTCCCAGTTTGTCTCATTTAATCAGAAGCACTCATCTTCAGTCGGTATTTCCTCTGGCATCCCACAGGGCTCCGTATTAGTACCACTTTTATTAATTATTTACATTAATGATGTCGAGAGCGTTGTTACTAACACTGCTGTTAAGCTCCGTTTGTATGCAGACGACTGTGTCTTGTACTCTAACATTACCAGTGCCAATGCCCAGGAAATGCTGAATAACACGTTCAATGCCTTTTGCGATTGGAGCAAAACCTGGCAAATGGAAATTAACTTCGATAAAACGGTATCTATGACTTTTTCGAACAAAAAGGAACCCTTGACATTTGCCTACACTAATGGTGAGAAGATTTTGACTTATGTCACCGAGTTCAAGTAACTTTTTCTTCCAACTTAAAATGGCACAAACACGTGGACTTCATTTGTTCCAGGGCACTAAAGCGACTTGGGTATTTAAAAAGGACACTAAAAACAGCAACCAAGCAATGCCAACTAGCAGCTTACAAATCCCTCGTGAGGCCTGCTCTAGAGTATGCAGTGTTGTCTGGTCACCTCACTGCGTATCTGATATATCAAAGCTTGAGGCTGTGCAGAAGAAAGCTGTCAGATTTATTTGTAATCGATACGATCGCAATTTCTCCCCTTGTCTGCATGCTGGCCTGCTATCGCTTGAGCCGTTGGCACATAGACGCACGTGTGAAAGGATTATAATGTTGCACAAAATTGTACATGCTTATGTTATTGTCGACGTACTTGTGACATTTGTTAGCTCCTCGGCGCGTGTAACACGAAGAGCCAATCCTTTGAATATTGTTCCCTTTCGATCTCACTTAAATAGCTTCAAATTTTCCTTCTTGCCATTTACCATTGAATTGTGGAATAACCTACATACTCATCTCCGAGAAATGCCACCTCAGAGTTTTGTAGACGAAGTTCGTTTACATGTGACATATTGATTGTATGTTGTCTTGATCTACATACCCACTCCTGCTATGTCTCAAATCTGGGACAGCAGTATTTGTTAATAAATAAATAAATAAATAAATAAATAAATAAATAATATCGCCGATCTCACTGAATGTTTTGCTTCCGAGGCAATCGGCACTGCTGAAGCACCTCGAGGTCACGTCGACATTAGTGCAACGCTTCCTGAAGACAACAAAACCCCTGCGTGAGCTGTTGCTCGAGTTCCACTCTTGCTTTGCACGGTCATCGAAGATACGTCAAACGTCGATCACGAAACACCGCATCATCACCTATGACGACGCGCACTCCATACGGCAGCTGCCTTATCGTGTTTCCCCGACCGAACGACATGCCATTCAGATGCAGGTGAAGGAAATGCTTCAAGACGTCGTAATACAGCCTTCATGCTGTCCCTCGTCATCGCCAGTCGTGCTTGTTAAAAAGAAAGACGGCACGCTTCGGTTTTGTGTCGACCGCCGGAAGCTAAACAACGTCACAAAGAAAGACGTGTACCCGTTGCCTTGTGTCGACGATTCTGTGGACAGGCTGAGGCGCGCGAAGTATTTCTCTTCTATCGATCTGAAAAGTGGCTACTGGCAAATTGAAGTAGATGAGCGGGACCGCGAGAAAACTGCCTTTGTGACTCCGGACGGCCTTTAGGAATTTAGAGTACTGCCTTTCGGCCTCTGTTCCGCTCCAGCCACATTCCAGCGAATCATGGATACCGTTCTCGCTGACCTCAAATGGAAGAGCTGCCTCGTCTATCTCGATGATGTCGTTGTCTTTTCGGAAACTTTTGACGAGCACCTTCGACGCCTTCGGAATCTACTCGAAGCCATTCAATCGGCTGACCTTACCCTCAAGCCGGAAAAATGCCATTTCGGTTATAAGGAACTGAAGTTTCTCGGTCACGTCGTGAGCGCAGCAGGTGTTCGGCCCAATCCCGAGAAGACTGCTGCCGTAGCTTCTTTTCCCGCTCCAACCGACAAGAAAAGTGTCAGATGATTTTTGGGCATGTGCGCATATTATCGACGCTTCATTGAAATTTTTTCGAAGATTGCAGAGCCGCTATTTCGCCTTACGCGTGACGGCGTGCCATTCCTATGGACTGATGAACAACAGACCGCCTTTGCCGAGCTACAACGTCGATTGTCTTCTCCTCCCGTGCTCGGTCATTTCAATTAGGACGCTGACACAGAAGTACGCACTGACGCCAGCAATATTGGTCTCGGAGCTATCCTGGTGCAAAGGCAAGACAGGACTGAACGAGTTATAGCCTACGCGAGCCGCACTCTGTCACGCGTCGAGTCCAATTATTCCACCACAGAGAATAAGTGCCTCGCGGTCATTTGGGCTACTACAAAGCTTAGGCCGTATCTCTACGGGCGGCCATTTCAAGTTGTGACCGATCATCACGCTTTGTGGTGCTTGGCCAACCTCCGAGACCCTTCTCGCCGATTGGCACGTTGGAGTCTGCGACTCCAGGAATTTAACATCACCATCGTATACAAGTCCGGCAGAAAACATGAATAAGCTGACACGCTATCACGAGCACCTGTTGAATCTCAGAATCCTGACGAGGAAGATGACAGCGCCTTCCTGGGAGCCCTCAGCGGGCCGGATCTGCTGGCTAAAGAACGATCGGACGCTGAGTTAAGGCCCATCATAGATAACTTAGAAGGCGACATCGTGTCCATTCCTCGCCCTATTTCGCGACGGTTGTCTTAATTTTGCCTACGAGAGGGCATCTTATAGAAAAGGAACACAGGTTCCGGCGACAAACCACATCTTCCAGTAGTGCCTCAAGCCCTTCGCGACGACATCCTATTAGCCTGTCACGACGAGCCGACATCTAGTCACTTGGGCTACTCAAGGACTCTGGACAGTGTACGACAACTGTACTACTGGCATAGACTGACTGCTTGCGTCAAACGCTACTTGAAAGGATGTCGTGAATGCCAGCGCCGCAAGTCACCACCCTTCGAGCCTGCAGGCCTTCTACAACCCATCGACCCTCCGCGTACGCCGTTTGATCAAGTTGGAATGGACCTTCTTGGACCATTTCCCTTGTCTTCCTCTGGCAATAAGTGGATCATTTCGCAACCGATTACTTGACGCGTTACGCTGAGAGGAAGGCACTACCACGTGGGACAGCATCTGAGGTTGCCCAGTTTTTTATGCATCACATTGTGCTTCGACACGGCGCACCGTCATTCATCATCACTGACCGAGGGACGGCGTTTACGGCGAAGCTTCTGGACGACATCTCCAAGTTGAGTTACACGAATCATCGAAAGGCCACTGTATACCACCCTCAGGCTAACGGCTTGACAGAAAGACTAAACAAAACACTGGCAGACATGATCTCTATGTACGTGGATGTGCAGCACAAAACATGGAATGAAATCCTGCCGTGCGTAACGTTTGCGTACAACACTGCCACGCGGGAAACTACACGATTCACGCCGTTTCGCCTCGTTTATGATCGAGATGTTCTAACAATGCGCGACGCCATGATTCCGCATGACGACATCGATCAGCTCCTGACGTCGAGGAGTACATTCAGCGCGCCGAGGAAGCACGTCAACTGGCCCGTGCGCACATAAGACAGCAGCAGTGTACAGATGCAATAAGGTACAATCTCCACCATCGACAAGTTACCTATGACAAGTTACCCGGTGACCAAGTTTATCTTTGGACCCCGATTAGACGGCAAGGCTTCAGCGAGAAGTTCCTGCGCAAGTACTTCGGACCGTACACAGTATTAAGGCGTGTCAACGACGTGAACTATGAAGTGATTCCAGACGGAGACCTTTCATCACCCAAGCGTCGATTACCACGCGCAGAGATTGTACATGTCGTCCGCCTCAATCCGTATTTTACACGGTGATGTTCATACAGTGTAGTGGTGAGCCAACTTTTTGGTGAACCAACAAGTCGTGTCATCCTCCGAAGAACTGCGAAGCGATTTTTTTTTGTCCCCGACCACAGAACGCATTTTTTGCCTCGTGTTCATGTGCGTATGTGCCCCCCCCCCCCCCACCCCTAGCGCGTTTTCATTTTTTCTTGTGTGTGTGTGTCTTACCTAATTTGTGTACTTTCCGTGTGCGTCTTGTGTTTGAGCATCGAGTCGATGCTTCATTGGGAGGGGGAATAATGCAACCTGGTGTTTTGAGCCAGCATATGATCAGCATTGCGTGCCCAGCAAGAACGGCGAAGAAGACGACGAAGTCGAAGATCCGGCGCCAGCTGGAGAACCGTCCCTTCGTGTCTGGTGTTCTTCGTATCTGGCTGCTGGTACTGTTGATTGCGATTTGCTTAGCGCGTGACAATATGCAATTATGAACACCATTTCAGCGGTCTGAACGCAAATACCAGCGCGCGAAGTAGAACGAATGACCCTGCCGGGGCAGCAACACTCCATCTGCTAGTAGGTACAGCGTTTGACCGCTGGCGCCAAGCTGCGCCGCTCGCGCGTACCGCGTTTCTAGGTGGTTTCTTTCGCCGAGGGCGCTCGAACGCAATCATGTGGTTCTCATGAATGCACCCCTTGGACGCGTGGCTGTATGGCTGAGTGGCTACAGCGCTCCCTTTAGGATCATGCGTACGCTGGTTCGAATCTCGCCCGGGTTAGAATTTTTTTGTTAATATCACGCTTTTTTTATCCTCTCTGTTTGCCAGCGTGGTGGTTTGAACCCCGGTGCCACGGCGGCAGCCGTGGTACCGGGCGCCGACGCGAAGCGGCGGTCGTTGGGGTGTTGCGGAGCGCAGCGTAGCAACACCCCAAATAAAAAAATACTGCTCCAGTCAGGTAGACTGCTCCCTCCCTGATAGTGAGATTATATTTGGATCATCAAAACAGTGATGCGTTTATAATACCACCGATCCCAACAGCAGGCTAAGTCAACGCCTCCGTCAACGCCTCCTCCGTTCCAACGGCGGCGGCTTGATCGAAACATGATACGCGCGAGCGGCGCAGCGTGGCGCCAGCGGTCAAACGCTGTACCTACTAGCAAATGGAAATACGCTGCCGGGCAGTATCGCCAGCAGTTTCCAACGGTGCGACCTTCATGCGGCCCAGTCCACTTCGATCGCAGCGCCGCCACAGAACTTTTCCACGTCGGGCGCCTCGCTGCAAAGCATGCGCCGCCCCAGCAGCTCGTCCCACTCGACCGTATTCTAGTACAACTACTTCGCACCCCGGCCGGAGCCAACAGCTGGGCCCAGCGAGTCAAGGCGACAACGGGATGCCAGGCCTCCGCAACGGCGGGGACGCTGCCCACAAACCGCGGGCCGCTGAGGGACCAATCTCAGGTGAGCTTGCAAGCACGGCCAGAGAATAACGTACACAAAGACATCTTAGAAAGAATCAAAGCACTCGAGCACGAGAACGCTCAACTCAGACGCACAATGACAGAACTGGCTAACAAGAATAGATTGCTTAAAACGCAAACCAGCAAACCAAGCGCACAGACACAGGATACGCACATGGACACTTCACCCAGTCCGACTCCCCCCAGCGTAGCGGAATCAGAAACGGCTAGTCAAACCCCACCCGCGGGCACACCAGCCACCAAGAAACGCAAGGCCAAGACCACGGTAGGTGACACGCCTGCCAATGACATAGACGGTAAATTGGACAAGATCCTTAGTACCCTAGGTCAACTCCAATTCGATGTCGAGTCGCTCAAGAAGGGTCACGACAGACTAGTAGAGGCGGTCGACGGCCTAACTAGCAGGGTAGAAGTGATGGAGAAGGGCTTCGGCGCCAGGATCGAGGCTCTCGAGAGAACCGTCTTTACTCACTCCACGGCACCTGTCAACCCCCCCCCCCCCCCCCGCCTACCCCATGGTCAGAAGGAACAGTGCAACAAGCGATATCGTTACACCCAAAACGGCGGTAAAGTCCGCAACCAAAGTGGAAAGCAAAAATGGAGAAGGCAAATAAGCGACAACCAGCCGAAAGGCACCAAGTGCAAATTAGCAATCAAGGGAAGCTAATAATCTGGCAATGGAATTGTCGCGGCTTCCGCAACAAGAAATCGGTCCTACAACAACACATCAGACACACTACAGACAAGCCGGACATCATACTCATTCAAGATACCAACACCGAGGCACCCGCACCTCCGCGATATGAAGCAAATTGCCGTTCCACCCACAAAAGCCTGCAGCGGTGTAGCGACGTTTGTCAGTAACAGGCTCGCGTGGGACGAAATTGACAGAAGTAATCCGGACAGCAAATGCGAGCACTTGCTCAATTGAAGTGTTTCCCAAAGGCAAAAAGGCCAAGAGCATACTAGCACTCAACATATACAGTAGCCCGAACCACAAAAGGCAAAGTTTCAGACGAATGTTGAAGAAGGCCAGAGACAAAGCCGGGGACAACCCGCTGATTACTGCCGGAGATTTCAACGCCGCAAACGTAGAATGGGGATACGGCGTCGCCAGCGCCAAAGGCAGAAATCTTGCCACTGATGCGGAAGAGATGGGCCTCACACTGATCACGTCCGCGCTCTACCCCACTAGGATGGAAAATTCGGTCTCGAGGGACACCACCACAGACCTCACATTCGTCCTCAACGTCGAGAGGGCCACCTGGCATAATTCCGGCAAGCACCTCGGCAGCGACCATTACATTCCAGAAACGTCAATAGCAATCGCCTCGAAACCACTCCGAAAGTGGATATACGCGGATTGGAAGGCGTTTAGACAGGTAACAAAGGAACGTACCGAGAAGCCCACTACACTAGAACAGTGGACGCACGAACTCAAGGAGGACGCCCTCAAGGCGACAAAAGATATAGAAACGGACGTCCAGACAATCCGGATGCATTCTAAGCTCGTTCACATGGTGGAAGCAAAAAGATCCATATTGCAGAGATGGCGTACCCAGAGACTCAATAGAAGACTAAGAAAAAAATCGCACTACTGAACAAGGACATTGGGAACCACTGTGCGGTACTCTCCAACCAACAATGGGACGAAGTATGTGCAAGGGCCGATGGCAGCATGACATCGGTCAAAACCTGGAAACTGCTCAAACACGTTCTTAACAAGGGTCAAACCAAGAGTTCCCAGACCAAGGCGGCTGACAAGATAGCGAAACGCGACCTCAAAAACTCCAACGAGCAGGAATTTATGGCAAGACTTGTCGAAAGATACATGCCACTCTCGAGCAGCCACGAAAGCGACGCCGAAGCACCCGGTTCCCCGTACACGGAAGCGGACAACCCCGACCTCGACGAACCCTTCAACCTGGAAGAAATCAGGACCGTCCTTCAAAACCTTAACGGCACATCGGCCCCAGGTCCCGACGGTATTAGTAACAAGGCCCTTCGTAACTTGGACGAAGACTCCATCCGGTTCCTAGCGGATCGAATCAATCAGGTCTGGGATTCAGGCATGGTCCCGCCGGAATGGAAGCACGCCACTACGGTTCTCATCCCAAAGCCCAACAAGCCCTCGGGCGTCGAGAACCTTAGACCCATATCGCTCACGTCGTGCGTGGGTAAGGCGGCGGAACACGCCGTTCACAACAGAATCTCCAGATTCCTTGAAAACAAGGGACTGTTACCACACACCCTCATAGGATTTAGACCCGGTCTATCAACTCAAGACACCATGATTTTAATCAAGCACCAAATCATTGATGACCCCATTAGAAACGCCAAGGCCATTCTCGGGTTGGATCTCGAGAAAGCGTTTGATAACCTATCTCACCAATACATTGCGGACACCATTTCCAAACTCAACCTCGGAGCTAGATTCCACGCGTACGTCAAGTCATTCTTGGATAACAGGACGGCTACGCTCCGATTTGCCGACCTCTCCACGGAGACACTCTCGTTGGGGAGCAAGGGCACCCCCCAAGGCTCGGTCATCTTCCCTATGCTTTTCAACCTTGCCATGGCGGGACTTGCCGAGAAACTCGGACAGATCCATGGGCTCGAGCACACCATATACGCAGACGACATCACCATGTGGGTCTCCAAAGGAACCCCTGGTATGGTGCAGTACATCTTGCAAGAAGCAGCGAACACCGTAGAAGAATTTCTAATTCCCACAGGACTCAGATGCTCGCCTACCAAGTCGGAGCTGCTTGTACGCAGACCCACGCAGAAGGGCCGAAGGCCATATTCAACAGACTTCGATTACAATCAGGAAATTACCGTACAAACCAATTCGGGACACGCCATCCCGTACGTCGACAAAATCAGTCTTGGGTATGATAGTAGAGAATAAAGACGTCAATGCCTCTACGGTTCAGAAGCTCATCACCAAGACTAACAACGCTATCGGGCTCATCAGAAGAATTGCCAATAGACGCAGGGGCCTCAAGGAACATAATCTCGTTAAACTCATACACGCGTTCGTCACCTGTCACTTCGCATACGTTGCGGCAATGCTCAATTGGTCAAGATCCGAAAGAGACAGACTCAATGCGCAAAACAGAAAGGTCACCAAGCAAGCCCTCGGCATTCCGACCAGCACCACCAACGAGAAGCTGGGGCACCTGGGTATGCACAACACCCTGGAAGAAATTGCCGAGGCCCAGCAGCGCGCCCAGCTTGCTAGGCTTTCGACGACGCCTCCGGGGCGCACGATCCTAGCGAAGCTGGGATTTGCTCAAGGAAACATAGAAAAAGACTTTGCGGACCTCCCACGGGACATCCGCGCTAAGATCACGGTCCGACCTATACCCAGAAACGTACACCCCGAAAACAACAGGGGCAGACGACAAGCGAGAGGACAAATCCTCCTTAACCAAGCCTTGGCAAACCGCGAAAGCTCAGTTTTTGTGGACGCGGTGGCATACGCGGGAAACAAAGCTTTCGCAGTGGCGATGGTGGACGGCTGCGGATCCACAAGACATGCAGCCACGGTAATCGCAAGGAAGCCTGAACAGGCTGAACAGGTTGCGGTCGCCGTTGCGCTGACCAATGACAATATTTTTCACATCTACAGTGACTCCATAGCCGCAATTAGAGCTTTTCAAAAGGGCACGGTCTGCGCAAAGGCTCTAAGAATTGCCACAAAGAAAGAGATTAAGCACCACGTCATATACTGGTTCCCGGCACACTTAGGACCAAAGATCGGCGACGTCCCCAACCTTAACGAGGCGGCACACGAGGCTGCGCGCGCCTACAGACCGCGCGGCTTCACCCGACCACTCGGAGAACAAGGACGCCCCCACTACATACACTGAAATCACTAAACACTACTACATACAACGTAGACAGTTTAGCACGCCACACCGCATGCTCACTCGAGCTCAAGCGGTTACTCTCAGAATGCTACAAACAGACACATACCCCACGCAAAACAGACTACACCACTACATGCCTGAGCTCTACGACAAGTCTTATTGCACCAATTGTAATACATCCCTTAACGTCTATCATTTACTCTGGCCGTGCTCGCAAGCTCACATAAACTCCGAACCGGACAAGCGCAAGTTTGAAGAAGCAATCCGGAGCGAAGAACTCGCTCCCCAACTCTGGGCCGTCCAGCAGGTCCACGACGCCGCCGGGAAGCTCAACCTCCCGGTTCCGTCGTGGGAGACGCCCGCTCCATGAGAGCCCCAAAGCTCTCGTGGCCTGCAGGACCTTTAATAAAGTTGATTTCCTTCCTTCCTTGAGAGCGGTTGTGTGCGGTCACACAAACAACTCGCACAACTGTTGTCGACGGCGGCGGCGTTTTGCCCGCGTTCGCACCGAACGCTCGCGGCGTTAGTGACGTGGGTTATGAAGAACGTGCCAACCTTTGCCATACACTCTATGGTGGTGTACCGTAGCGACCGTAAGGCCATGGTCCCTGTGGTCACTAAATGAATGAAAATAACCGGATCATATATTTTTCTCATTTTAATAGTTCAAATAACCAATTACACCATCACATCTTAATAGTCATAATTGTAAATACATAATTCCTACCATTGTACAGCTTCGCTGGAATTTCTCCACCCGAGTGGAAGGGGTGAAGAGATGGGGTGAAAGGCTAATGTCTAAAAACTCTCCTGGGCAAGGGCCCAGCCCTGGGAGGGCTGGGCCCTTGCCCAGCCTCCCTTTCCCTGGTGATTCGGCTTTGGAATCTTTCTTCCGCAGTGGTGTTAGCAGCATCCCTGCCATGCTGGTCCCCTCGAGCGGTGGATTCATCCGGCTAAACAACCCGCAGGCTCTCCAGGCCGAGCTCCAAACCATGACGCGTCACCTTTAGATGATAAGCGATGTTCAACAATTTGGAAGAGGTGGGATAGTTTGTAGCTCATCAGATCCGACCTATGTTTTAGACCTTCTAAAGGGCAAGACTTTTGCATCTGTCGCGGTGAGTGCGTTTATTTATCCTCATCTAGCATGCACTAATGGCATTGTCCATGGCGTAGCCCAACTGAGACTCTGGAGAAACTGACTGATGCTGGCGTCATAGCTCTATACCGATATAACTGACTTGTAAACGGAGAAAAAGTTGCCCCTGAATCGGTTATTGCTACGTTTATTGGCATGCCCTGCCCATCTGAACTAACTGTTTGGCCACTTATTTTTGAGTGGAACCTCTCGCTTCCCCTTCACTTCAGTGTCGGAACTGCTGGCGTTTTGGAGGCTGCAAATCAAATGCACGCTGTCGCGTCTGTGGTGAGGATCATTCCCCTAATGTGTGCACAGCTGAAGCCGAAATGTGATGTGTGTGTGGAGGAAACCATGCGGCCGACTGTGCAAACTGCTCGGCAAGAGCTAATGAAATACAGGTACTCGATATAATTGGCAGGAGAAGATGTTCGCAGCGAGAAGCTACTGCAGTCGTCAAGGAAAGGGACTTTGTTTACGCTGGCCTCGCTGCGAGGCAATCTACTTTTAATGAAGATAACTTGTTAAAACTCATTGAGTCAGCAGTAGAAAAAGCAATGACAAAGGCTATGCAACAAATTGTCACAAGTGTTACAGAATGTATTTCTTAAGTGTTTACAGCTCAGATGACGCAGCTGTTGCAAACAGCTGCAACACCAATCACCAAATTGATTGCTTCCGCTGCAGAACAGGTAGCATGTTCAGTCATATCGCCGAGTATCAGATCGGACCCAACGTTTGTTGTATCCGATCCTTGTGCTTCGCGTCAGTCACTCACAGGATGACATCCAAACAGATCACGATACCAGGCCGCAAAAGCGAACTGGGTCTCCATTAACTGCGTCTTGCCCATATACGAAAAACGAAAAGGGGAATCCTATTTCTCATTCTGGCATCCAAGAGGGTACATTTCGATCGTAGTCGCTGAATAATTTATATCAATTAGATAATCACCACAGCTTGTTTAAAAGTGCTAGAGTGGAACTGTCGTTTCTTGATTTCTGCTTCAGCAGATTTAAATTGCTTAACATCACATCTTAATTCTGACGTCATAATTTTACAAGAAACCTGGCTCACTCCTAAGAAAAATTTTCGTTTTAAAGATTTTCTATCTTTTCGGTTAGATCGCCTTTCACTAGGAGTTGGCTTAATGATTTTGTTGTCTTCTAAATTTTGTCAGAAGGCGAAAATAGCTTTCAAGATAATGTCTCTGGAATGCGAAATTTTGGCACTGCACCTCAGCATCCCAGGCTACCGTTCATATTCCATTATAAATGCTTATTTTCCTACGGGCGTACACAGTACATACCACTTGGATAGTGCGCTTGCTAGCTGCAAGAATGAAGTCATCCTTACTGGTGACTTGAACTCGCATCACGTGTCATGGGGCTGCAGAACAGATTCATGTGAGACGCGTCTATAGGACTGGACCATAGATAAAAATCTACCATGCCTAATTATGAGATCACCTGCATTTGTCCCTGGTCAATCTCGTTCAGTATTAGATTTGACGTTTTCTAGCACAAGTATTGCCGGGACATCTTGGACTACGACTGATTTCTCCACAAACAGGGATCATCTCCCGGTATATTTGGAAAGTGCATGCCCATTAACATCAGTTGAACAACAAGACAGAACATTTGTTGACTGCAAAAAGTTTAAAGATTGCTTGCACTCCTTCATTGCGTCATTAACTAATAGTAATGATGAAGAGATTGGCTTGAATATTTGCTCAGCATTTCAGATGTCACGACAAAAGTCTGAATTCGTAATTCCGACAGCTAAGCGTACATCATCTAGTCCCTGGTGGAGCAGCGAGTGCAGATGAGTTTATTTCAGAAGAAAAGTTGCTTAGTAAAACTTCTAGATAATCAGAGCCCACAAAATTGGAAAAATTATCAATTTATTTCGGCAACCTTCAAGCGTACTGTTAAAGATACAAAAGATGAGTACGATAAAAAACATTTTGAATATCTATCTCAATCCAAAAACAAGTATGCTTTATTTAATTACCTTCGTTCTAGAAGCAGACTCCCAATAAGCGTTAATGTAGACTCAATCGTCTATACCTCACAAGAAATGCAGGAGTCCTTAGACCTATTGGCTAAAGGATTGGAGAGCCGGCTCACAACGCGCCTTCAAACTTGTGTATTTACACCTGCATTCTCGGACTACAGATAGATATCCTATTCGGAAGTAGCACAGGTCATGTTATGGTTGCCAACTACAGCGCCTGGCCCGGACAGAATAAAAAATGCAATGTTAAATATTTTGTTCCAAGAAGCCCCCAGTGAGCCTCTGAAGTTGCTGAACTACTCTATTAGTAATGCATGGATTCCACAGGAGTGGAAGATCGCCAAAATTATTCCGTTACTTAAAATGCAAGGGACAGGGTATAGTATCGACAACATAAGACCAATTGTGTTGACATCAAACATAGTGAAACTTATTGAAAGAGTGCTTCATGGGCAGTTTATTGACGAAAATCAATTGCTGATTCCGTGTCAAATTGGATTTCGATCTGGTTATTAAGTATGGCACGCGCATATAGACCTTGAAAGTCGCATTAACATTGCCAGGCAGAAAAACCAATATGCGGCTTTAGTTACCTTAGATGTATGTAAAGCCTATGACAGCACTGAACATACAATTAAAAAAAACGGTTATAGGGCCATGACTTTCCAGGATATATTGAAGCATGAGTGCATGAATTTTTAAAAGACAGGGAATTTTTTTTGTTTTCGAAGCGGCTATTCATCTGGTAAACACAAGCAAACAAGAGGTGTTCCTCAGGGATCGGTACTTTCACGAATGTTATTTAATATTTTACTGAGCAGAATCCCCGCTTACCGAGGTGTCAGTACCTACATTTATGCTGACGACATTGCCTTTTTTGGTATGGCTAGTGACATGTACTCCCTTTAAGAAATTTCGCAGTCGTATCTAAGGAAACTGGAAGGCTGGCTGGATAGCTTACACTTAAACCTTAATGCTAAAAGTGTGCTATCCTTGTTTTTCCCATTAAAGACTCGGTACACATATCGCTTAACTATCATCTAGAAGATAACCCTCAAGTAGTGTCACTCAAGTAATTTGGAGTTATTTATAACGGAACTCTTAAATGGCAGCCGCATATTTAATATATTGCGACAAAAGGAGCTCGTACAATGGGCATCTTGCGCAAGTTGAGTAATCGAAGAGCAGGTATGCGAAGAAGATCACTTTTGATGGTATAAAACGGCCTCTTAAACGGACTGTTAGGAGACCACCTAAGCACCCTAGGAACAAGCATTATCATTGCGACAGATGCATCACAGTGCGAGGAAAGACTGGCATTGGAATGTTTTGTCCTGCACTCGACTGGTCTGTTTCTTTAAGATTGCCTGACTGTGTGCCTATTTTTCTGGCTGAGCTTTTAGCAGTAATTGTAGCTTTACGTATATTAGACCAAACGATTACAACAGCTGCTATTGTTACTTACTAACTATCTGTATGCTCTTCCCTTAGCGCTACTTGTGATTCGCCCATGGTAAAACTCTTTTACTTGCTAGTTCCTGCCCATGTGCAATGTGTTCATTTGGTTTGGGTACCTGGTCATAAAGGTTTGTTTTTCAATCGAACTGCCGATTCACTGGCAAAGACATCATTTTGCGGCCCAGTTCATCCTATTCTACCAGTGACAACTCACATGAGGGCGGCAAGATTTCGGATGCGATCAATAAGAAAAACCTAATCAATCCCAGTTCTGACTGCTTCTCCAGATTATGAACACCTGGTAGTAGAGCACTGCACGGGCCTGGCCCGGGCCGTTTTTACGTTGGGCTGCCCGCCCGAGCCCGACCAAAAATTTTATGGCGAGACCCGAGCCCGGCCCGGGCCCGGAAATAATCTACGTTACCTCCCGGCCCAGCCCGGCCCGCCACCCCTTTACCTTAGGCGCGAGCGCAGCCCGAGCCCGGCTTGAAACCGGCCCAAACCCAGCCCGAGACCGAAAAAGATCACCGAGCGGCATTAAAAAACATAAAATAAAGAAGAGAATCAAATGAATTTATTCCTAAGGCATAAATACATGTCAAATACAATTATGAACACCATTTGAGCGGTCTGAACGCAAATAGTAGTACGAAGTAGTACGAATGACCCTGCCGAGCAGTATCGCCAGCAGTTTGCAACGGTACGACCTTGATGCAGCCCAATCCATTTCTACCGCAGCGCGGCCACAATATTTTTCCACATCGGGCGCCTCACTGCAAAGCATGCGCCGCCCCAGCCGCTCGTCCCACTCAACCGTATTCAAGTGAACTATAGCCGAAGCGCGGCCACGACCGGTTGTGAGCGCATCGCATTAATGGAGTAAATGGAGAAAGAAAGCATCTCGTTCCTCCTTGGTGCAGCGTAATGCGATGCTGTTGGGCGGCCGGTTGAGAACATGCGTGCAATCATGCATGGACGTAGTGCCATATTTAAGCCACGTGACGATTTATCGTATCTTACCTGTCATCGTTTTACCAACTCGCCTCTGAAAAAAAAATCACAGCATATCCGCGAAGTGAATGATGATGAGTGGGCGAAGGACCGGGGGATCATTCGGGTAAAAAACAGCTACGGACGAGAGATAAAGAGAGCGCGCGTCGGGAACGAGAGAGAAAATTACACCATCTTCCCGTAGGGAAACCCTGAGTAGTATGCGAAGCAGGCATGGGGTCGACTCAAGGTAGTTTTATCAGCTGTATAAACTTGGACATGCAGCAGCACCAGCAACGCGCAGAACTGTTGTCGACGCCATCGGCGTTTTGCCCGCGTTCGCACCGAACGCGCGCAAAGTGGAATCGGAACCGGAAGTGGAACCGGAAGTGGAACCGGAACCGGAACGCCATCTAGTGAACTCTTCATAAAACTACAGGTGGCTACATAATACTACTACAGAGGAGGGAACGACCCACACCCTAAGGAGCTTCGCCCCTAAAATCAACAAGTCGCGAACGTGCTTGCACCGCGCTGAAAGCATTAATTACATTGATTTAGGTAAGGAATACAATGGCATCCTTTGGTTTGAGGCGACTTCGGTCTTTCTGGACTTTTAGTTCAAACAGCGCAAAATACGACGGAAGAAGAAAATGGAAGTGCACAGGAGTAGCACTGCTAACTTCCAGCTGCGCCGGGGCGACAGGTTTTTCAGAGTCGAGACGGGCGAGGATAACTCGCTGGACGTTACATGCACACCACCAGAAAGTCCGAGGCCGGCCCGGGCCCTGGTTCAAAACCAAATGACGCGCCCGAGACCGCGAAAAAACTGCTCTACCCGGCCCGGCCCGTCCCGTGGGCCGGACCGGGCCCGGGCTGTCGGGTAAGCCCGAGACCGTGCAGTGCTCTACCTGGTATTTCCCTGGCGTAGCGAATCCTGTAACACAAAGATGCTTTAGGTCTTTCTCACCAAATACCGTTGCCGAATTCCCTCCCTGAATTTCTACTTACACAGATCGGGTATGGTTCCCTCCCCCTTCTGCTCGTTTTGTAATGAAGACGAGACAATGCATCACTTTCTTCTATCTTGTCGCCGCTTTACTGCCGCAAGAAAATGATTATAGGAAATATATTTTCAAAGACTTGGCCTGGATTTCACAGAACCTGCTATTCTTTCGTTCGGGGCCTCCACTTTGGCATTCAGCCACAGGGATGCTTGCTCCGCTGTTCAAACGTTTCTTACAGAATCCAACCGAATTCGCTGCTAAATTCTGTCGTTTTCTTTTTTTTGTACTTTTAAATTATTACTCATTGAATATGACTTTCCTGATTTTATTTTAACAGATAATTCAACGCTGATCAATGCTAATTCCACATATATCCGGAAATTTATGTTCCATAGCAATTTGGAATAATCCACCTATTTCTTGGCCAGTCCCCCACCGTGGGGGGACTGGCCAAGAAATGTTGCCACAGACGTGGTAGGCAACACCAACAACAATGAACGGGTGCTGCGTCTCTGTCTCCTTGATTCCTTTACAATGGCGCAGTCGACTACGAACCTGCCTTAAGGCCTGAAGTGTTTCCTCGCGCGGTTCTTCGGCGTGCCGGGTCCCTCTGGCCCAGGAAAGCCGTACACGCTTCCTCAGGTATGGAGCCTGCCACCCTACCACCGTCGCAAGTACGCACTGCACCATCCGGGGACGGCGTCCAAGCCTCCTCGGTGGCTCTAGGACAGGGATGTAGCGATACCCTCGTCCACGCCATCGCCAACGTGACGCAACAGCTACAGGTTATGATGACCGCCTTCGCATCCGTCAGCAGGTGCGTCCTCCCTGGAAACGCCGTCCACGCATCCCTGCAGCCGGCGTTCATGGAAATACCGACGTTTTGCGGTTTTCAAGACGACGCCATTCTTTGGGTTCCCAACATGAATGCCTTGTGTGATTGTCATGCCTGGCGAGACCACACAAGATGGCTGGTTACAGATAAATGACTTTGCGGTGCCGCCAAGGCATGGGACAACTACGCAGGCATCAAACATGGGTCGTTGCCTAAATCGAGTGCAGCTCTGATGGCTGCTTTCAGCCTGCTTCCTCATGACTGCGGTGAGTCCGATAGCGCCCGACGCTCCGGAGAGCTACCGCTTCGATCCTGTGGCAGGTGTGCCCAGCAACGCCTCGACAGGGAGGGCCGCAGGCTGCCCCGCCGTAGACACCGCTTCACCGGGTGTAGCCGTCGGCTTCAACACAGACGGTGGGAAGCGCATGGTGACCACCACTCCCGCGTTGACCCACCACCGGGCGGCTAATCCTCAATCGATCCTATCAGCTCCACCACATCCTCTAAACACGCTGCATCGACTTGGCAGTCTACGCCAGCTAGAGCACAGCACGGGCCGATTTTTTCAGCCCGGGCCCGGCCCGGGCCCGTTTTTACGTTGGGCTGCCCACCCGAGCCCGCTCAAAACTTTTATGGCGAGACCCGGGCCCGGGTAATCTACGTTACCCGCCCGGCCCGGCCCGCCAGCCCTTTACCTTAGGCCCGAACCCGGCTCGAAACCGGCCCGAACCCGGCCCGAGATCGAAAAATATGTTTTTCAGAGTTGAGACGCCCGAGAGTAACTCGCTGCACGTTACATGCACACCACTAGAAAGCCCAAGCCCGGCCCGGGCCCGCGTCAAAAAACCCGAGCCCGGCCCGGGCCCGGGTCAAAAAGCACACGCCGTGCCCGAGCCCGAGAAAAAACTGCTCTACTCGGCCCGGCCCGGCCCGGGCTTTCGGGTAAGCCCGAGCCCGTGCAGTGCTCTAACGCCAGCCGAGGTACTGCGGTGGCAACCACGTGAAGGTCGGGAGCTGAAAAAAAAAATAAATTATGGGGTTTTACGTGCCAAAACCAGTTCTGATTATGAGGCACGCCGTAGTGGGGGACTCCGGAAATTTGGACCACCTGGGGTTCTTTAACGTGCACCTAAACCTAAGTACACGGGTGTTTTCGCATTTCGCCCCCATCGAAAAGCTAGGGAGCTGCACCATCTCGCCGCTGCACTCAGGCAATATATATATATATATATATATATATATATATATATTTCGTAAAGGAATCAAGGAGACAGACACACAGCACCCGTTCACTGTACCGGCTGTTCTATTCTCCCCTCGTCGTCTTCTCTTCTACTAGTGACCCGGCAAAATTTTAGTAGACGGGCTCACAGCCTGCTCCATGGTAGACCGTGGATGCGAGCCAATTTTTCCACCACGGGTCTCGTTCTCTACACCATCACATTTAGAGGCCGTGACCACTTTCCGTCCGCAGCAGTCGCTGAAGCGGCTTCGGAATTCATCAATGCCGGAGCACATAGAGGCACCAGCTCCTTTTGTACTTGAACAGCTAGCCCTTCAGGAACCCGATACGTCCCCGGATCCCTGCAGGCAGAACCGTCCGGACCCACCAGATGCTAGAATTTGAACGCAGTCATTGGCCGAATACGTGACTGTTGGCTCCGCGCTGAGTAAGGCCTCGCTGAAAGGAACGAAGGCAAGTAACACGACTGAGATCATCATCATCGAAGACCTTCCTGCACGCGAAAGACGCGCAAGACACCTGAAGATGCGCAAGACGATCCTCGTTCCACCTTCGGATAAGGACGAATCAGCAGCAGCAGCAGCAGCAGCAGCAGGTGTTTCGTCGAGCTCAGCGTATTCGAGAACATCGGCGAAGCTTGATCAGTCAGCGGCAACACTGAAAAGACGCACGCGACAGCTGAGCATAGCAGCGTTTCATTGTCCAGTATCCCCAGCCTTACGTGCACATATGCGACGGTATAGTCGTTGGCGAGACCTGCGACCAGCGCGCAATAGTCAGTGCCGCCCGCCAGAGAAGCTGGTTGCGCGCTGGACGGCTCACCAACGACGACATCACTCCCTGGACGAGTTGCCTGGTTGCAAGCGCGCTGGAAACTCGCGGCGTGGCCGAGTGTGAATATGAAGTGAACTTGGCCTCAGTTGTTGTGGGTGCTCACCAGGTCGTAGTCAGCGAGCCAGTCTTCTACGCCATGCTCTTCTGTACCACTGAAGATGGGTGGGTCGCGTTGACGTAGCGGGCCAGGGCAGACCAAGGTAGTCACCGGGGCAGCGGGTTGTGGTTGTGGTGACCCTTCTTCCGGCATAATACACACAGCATTCCGGCACACAGCCTGTAGTGTCCGGTTGCGAAGTTCCAGATTTCCTCTCGTACCCAGCACATCTACCAATTGTAAAGGGGGTTTATTCGGGTCGTAGAGCGGCAGCCACAAACGCAGCACCAGCAGGTAGGGTGTAGCCAGAGAGCGAACTATATATATATATATATATATATATATATATATATATATATATATATACAGGGTGTTTCAGTGAACACTTTCAAAATTTATTTAAGGTTGCCTGTGGCAGATAGCCCAATTCTAGTTAATGCGCTGGTCTACTCGAAGAGCCGGACATTACTTGCACAAAAAATTGAAATTCATAATCGACTAATTAACACAAATTCGCTAATCAAGTATTTAACTAATTACCTGATGGCCCATATTGTCATTTAAAAATTGTAGCCATGGAGTTCGCAAGGCGGATACACTAGGAATTAATTCTCAGGATGACACCAGTTCGAGATATTAATTCCCGAACTTTGCGGAGAAATGCATTGGCGTTCTAGTTAATTTTGTGCTTCAATGCATAAAGCGACATTTTGTTAAGAATTTAACTGGAACGCCAATGCATTTCTCCGCAAAGTTCAGGAATTAATATCTCGAAACTGGTGTCATCATGAGAATTAATTCTAAGTGTATCCGCCTTGCGAACTCCACGGCTACAATTTGTTAATTGCAATATAGGCCATGAGGTAATTAGTTAAAAACTTAATTACTGAATTGGCGTTAATTAGTCGATTATGCATTTCAATTCTTTGTGCAAGTAATGTCCGCCTCTTCGAGTAGATGAGCTGATTAACTAGAATTGGGCTATCTGCCACAGGCAAGCTTTAAGAATTTTTGAAAGTGTTCGCTGAAACACCCTGTATATATAGGTACGAGCCACGCGATGGCAACGAGGCTGTTCAGAGTGCCGATCTTTTTCCTCACACTATAACTTAATTATTGCTTTTGATGTGTGCATAATTGACTATTTGTTCCCCTCTTGACCTGCCTGGTCTTCAATGAGCGCAGTATTTCCTAAATAAATAAATAAAGCTCTCCGTCACTGCGTCCCTCGTACTCCACAGTAATTTCGGGATGCTAAGTGCCACAATATAAATTCTTTAACCATGCCTCGATTTTTTTTCTCCCTTCATTCCTTTAACCTCGAAGGCACTGCAGGTATCGTCACGGTAGCTAATCGCAATGTTACATGTGCCTGGCAGGTGAAGAGGTGAAAACAAGCTAGCACGTGCAAAGCAGTGAAGCTTCCGATACGGGCATCAACTTCCAGCAACCAAGCCGGTTCGGGCAACCAGGACGCTCGACTGAGACTTCTCTGCTTCACTGCGCGTTCGACTGGCTGTCTCCTGTCTCCTGACAAGCTAGCTGTGCGGTGGTTTGGCTGAGTTTTGGGTGGATTTGACGTACTTAACTTAATCATCTTATTTTTACAGGACTTATCCAGTGATTGAAGCAGCGGTGATGTTTAAAAATTCTCCTGGGCCACGGCCCAGTCCTTGGTCAGCCTCCCTATCTCCTGATGATTTGCCTTTGAAATCTTTCTTCCGCAGTGGTGTTAGCAGCATCCCTGTCGCGCTGGTGCCCTCGAGCCAGGGGCGTAGCCAGACATTTTTTTCGGGGGGGGGGGGGGGGGGGGGGGCATGCGTCTGCTTTCCTCTACGGCACGTGATCGATAACAAATATCGGTAGTTTAAGCCGACTCTGTACATGTATATCAAAGACATGGGACCCCCCCCCCCCCCCTCGCGTATGCGTGTGCTTGTGAAGAAATTAAGTAAAAGTAAGCTCAGTAAATACAGTAAGTACGACAGGTACAGTGGGCGTTTGGAGCAACGGTCTCTCATCGCGCCACTGGATGAACCAGTCTTCGAAAACGCATCATTGGGACGCCCCGTGCGATCGGAGAAGACATCATTAATTGTTAATTTCCGTTAAGCGTAGATGGTGTCGTCCTCGTCGGGGCGAAGTGCGTTTCACAAGTCAAGGACGGCTATACGCGTTTGAGTGCACGTGTGACCAGGCTATACCTACTCCCATAGCAATAGCTTGTTCGCTGCTTCTTTGCGCTAGAAAACTTAAATACGCGCAAAAATGCGTAAGGCATTTTTTTTTCGAAGCTTTCGTCGCCCTGCTCCCTCATACGAGAGTGTTGTATTTCCTGCGGCAAGTGCATGGGCCGCTGTGTCTTCCGCTGTGTGCGAGCATGCAGCCGTCATTTGCCTTTACGTCAACTGATTCAGAATTGTACAGAGTATTTCACCGCACAGCATAGATATGGCATGTGTACGCATTGTAAGTAGTGCGTGCAACTCATTTCTGCTTCACTTACGCCGGTGCAAACAGGAAGCGGCCTTGTAATTCACACAATCTCGACTGACTGGTGTACTAGTGATGCAGAAATGAACTCCGGTCTTGTTCAGTGCATAGTGCACATAATCAATTTCTCAGGACGCATGAACTCAGACGAGAACTGTCAGCGCCTGCAACAAGAGTTTACTTACGCTGTACTGCGCACAGCAGTAATTCAAGCTTTTCGGCTGTCTGTTTCGTGAATTCTGTTGCGAGTCAATGGAATTTCACTGCTGTCATCAACCCCTTCGAGTGTACATTGCTGGTTTGGGATTCCACAACAAAACAGCAACTACCAGCCTTCTGTAATTGCTGGTTTGGGATTCAACAACACAACAGTAATTACCAGCCTTCTGTAGGGGCGCAATCGCAAACAATTGACCGACGTTTCTCGCGCAGACTAAGCCTACGTTCACACTTGGGAAGCGGCAAGCGGGCGGAAAGGCCAAAGCGGCCGGAAAAGTTTTTCCGCGCCTGTCCAAGTTGTTCACATTTGTTTTCCTATCGCCACGGCCGCCGTTGCCGTTTTCGTCCAGATCTATGTAGTCTGCGTACGTTTGTCGGCGTGGTGGCGCTCATTATCGCATTATTTCGAGCGGTTAGTTCATTCATTGACCCACGTACCGTCATCAAAAGTGATAATTTTACGCAACTTCGCGTGTCATCTGCGACCTTCGGTAAATTCCTCGTTGGCGTTCCGTAACTTTCCTCACACGGGCGCGGTAGCGCTAAGTCATAGGTTGGTGCCTAGGCGTGATAATACTTCTTTAATAGCTTTTATTTACAAGTTGTAATGACATATTTCATCATTTCGTATTGTCGGCGCCTCCAGGACACCAAAGGGGCAACGGGAACACCACAGCTAATACCAGGGCTGGCCCATGTGTTGGGGCTCGCCAAAGCCTGCGCGTCCTACGTGAGACCTACGCTCTCAATATATCGTCGCAACCAGAAAAACACCCCGCGACTTCTGCAACATACCGTACACGTGCGAGAATTATGGAGCGCCAACGAGGAATCTGCCTAACTATTGTCTGCCATGGAAGTGGAAGAAGAAATAGCTTTTATACTTTTACCTAGTTGTTTTCTAGAAATGGACAATGAATAAACGGTAGACGCGGACACCTCGGAAACGGCGGTGGTGGGTTCGCCTGGCTTTGCAAAAGCGCCAGAAGTTGGGTCACGCCAAGGCTTCGTTGCCGTACCTCCGGTAGCGCGACGTTGAATACTATCGCGAGTATTGCTGACAGTACGTTTTAGTGCCACTCTTGTCGTAGAGCAAGGGCTGGTTCTTGATCGCGTCGATCAGAATTACAGCCTACACTTTTGGTGCCATGTTCAATTTTACGACCGGTTGTTTACATGCTAGTGTAGCTTCCAGTGAAGCAGAACGACTTTCCGCCGCGTTTCCGCTTCGCCATGGCGAAAAAATCGGCCCGAGACCGATTTGGCTCGCAGCCTGTTTTTACGCCTGTTTTGCCGCCTAGGCGGGCGGATTTTTGTAAGATTTAGCCGCTTCCGACAGCTTCGAGACCAAGTGTGAACGTAGCCTGCGCGAGCGCGGCCTAACCGGCACCTGAAGGGAAGCGGCGGAAATGTATACCGGAGATTTCGACCACCTGGGGTCTTTAACGCGCACCCAAATCTAAGTAAACGGGCCTCGAGCGTTTTCGCCATCATCTGAAATGCGGCTGCCGCATTTGTTGCTTCATTTGTTGCGCATTTGGTTCTTCAGAATGCGGCCGCTACATTCTCGCCCAAAACTTCACAGAGTCTTGACAAACACCGTGACAGTTTTTTCCACATGCAGACATGATTCGCTGTAAATTACCAACCCAAACGGAAGCGCTCAGGAATGAAATTTTGATAGTAGCACCGGTTTCATGAATTATGTCAGCGCGAAGCGACGAGAACAAAGGGTGGGTAAGTGGCGGGGGGTGGGGGGGGTTGAACTCCCCCCCCCCCCTGGCTACGCCCCTGCCTCGAGCAGTGGATTCAACCGGCTGAACAACCCACAGGCTGTCCAGGCCGAGCTCCAAGCCATGACGCGTCACTTCCAAATGATAAGCGATGTCCGGCAATTTGGAAGAGGTGGGATAGTTTGTAGGTCATCAGATCCGACCTGTGTTGCAGGCCTCCTAAAGTGTAAGATTTTTCATCTGTGCCGGTGAGTGCGTTCATTCCTCCCCTTCTAGCATGCACTAAAGGAATTGTCTGGGGCGTAGACTCTCGATTGAGCCCAACTGAGACTCTGGAGAAACTGTCTGATGGTGGTGTCATAGCCGTATAGCGATGCAACGGACTCGTAAACGGGTAAAAAGTTGCCACTGAATCGGTCATTGCTACGTTTGATGGCATGTCCTGCCCATCTGAACTCAAAGTGCGACCACTTATTTTTAGAGTGGAACCTCTCGCTTCCCGTCCACTTCAGTGTCAGAACTGTTGGCGTTTTGGCCATAGTGCAGGAGCCTGCAAATCAAATGCACGCTGTCGCGTCTGTGGTGAGGATCGTTCCCCTAATGAGTGCACAGCTGAAACTGAAACATGCTGCCTGTGTGGAGGAAACCATGCGGCTGACTATGGAAACTGCTCGGCAAAAGCTAATGAAATGCAGGTACCCGAGGTAATTGACAGGCGACGATGTTCGCGGCAAGAGGCTATTGCAGTCGTCAAGGAAAGCGCATTTGGATACGCTGGCGTCACTGCGAGGCAATCGACATTAAATGAAGACAACTTGTCCAAACTCATCGAGTCAACAGTAGAAAAAGCAATGACAAAGGCTATGCAACATATTGTGCAAACTGTTACAGAATGCATTTCCCAAGTGTTTACCGCTCAGATGACTCAGCTGTTGCAAACAGCTGCAACACCAATAACGAAATCGCTTGCTTGTGCTGCAGAACAGGTAGCCAGTTCAGTCCTAGCGCCGAATACCAGATCGGACCCAACGTTTGTTGGATCCGATCCTTGTTCTTTGCGTCAGTCAGACTCACAGGATGACATGGAAACAAGTCATGATACCAGGCCGCACAAGCGAACTGGTTCTCCAGTAACAGCGTCTTGTCAATATACCAAAAACAAAAAGGGTAATCCTATTTCTCATTCTGGCATCCAAGAAAGTATATTGCGATGGTAGTCGCTGAAGTAATTATATCAATTATATCTCCAATTATCAATTATCTCCAATTATATTGTTACATATATAGAAGAAATTTTGAAGCTGTGCAAGATAGTGAATCCTAGGATGACTGAAGAGGACAAGGTTGGACACGTCGTGAAGGGGATAGCCGAAGACGTGTACAATTTCTTGATTGGCAAAGAAAACCTGAACTCCGTGTCTGACGTGATGTAGCACTGTCGCACATTCGAAAGAGTGAAGATGCTACGGATAGCTCCGAAATTTGGCCGTCTGTCAAACGTCCCAACAGTGGCTAGTGTCGACACTGTGTCGCCTAACCACCTCTCGTCGACAATACGCCAGATTGTACGGGAAGAATTGCTTCGACGTCAGCAAATCTCTCATTGCCCCAGCTCCTTTCAGGAAGGCTATAAGGAGACAGAACGCGCGCGAACGCCAGCCGCTCCGGCCCCATGGCAGCCATCAGTTAACGCAGCAGACGTTGATTAATGCCAAGGCACACTGCGATCACATGAGTACTCTGATCGGACACCCTTCAATTACGAACGGCGTTTTCGCTCACCTCGTTTCACTCAACGAACGTCGGCTGGCTACCGTCCCATGAAGAGCGATACTGCTACCCAATGCCTTCTGACAGGACTGGTCACTCCTAGCTGCCACGGGTGTCTCGACCTCCGCTGGTGTGTTACAGCTGTGGCGTCCCGGGTCACATCTCGCGATTTTGCACCCCCCCCCCCCCCCTACATACCAGCGAGATCCCTTGCTCATGTCTTCCCAGCCTTTCGACCGCCCGTTCTCTACGCCACGGCCACCACGCACGCCCACCAGTTTACGCTACCCCTCGCCGGCCTCTGATCGAAGCTTAACGCCGCCACAAGCCCCACGTGCTCGACGATCCCCATCGCCGCGGTGACGCACGCAGTCACCGCCGCCGGAAAACTAATCGGCGCGGCCAATGGCGGTGAGGCCTCAAGATACCAGACACATTCGACAGATATACCCCCGTCAGTGTTTATGCTGAAGAACAAAGTTCATGTATGTGTTGATGGCGTACCTACCCTGGCACTTGTGGATACAGGCGCGACAATTTCTGTAATGAGTGCGAATTTTAAGAACCTTCTTGGACTGAAAGTTATGTTTTGTATAAGCCGTGGTGCGACATTCCGTGGTGTGAGTGGTGATGCGTTGTGTCCGGTGGGAGTTTGCACTGTGGACGTGTCTTTGTGCGGCAAGGTGTTTCCCATAGAATTCGCAGTTATTGCACGATCGACGCATGACGTTATTTTGGGAATCGATTTTTTGCGGGAGTGTGGGGCAACTGTTGAGTGTAGAAGTGGGCACCTTTCCGTGCATGGTAGTTTCCCAGCTGCGCTATTGGAAAATTCAGCCCGTGATGAATGCATCTTTTTTGTCTCCGAGGACACGGTTGTTCCTGCCTTCTCTGCTGTGTGCGTTCCAGTAATCGGTTGTAGTAACGACCTTGCCATGTTCGACGCGACGCTTGAACCGATTTATGCAACCTGTGTGAAAAATAACATTTTAGTTCCCCATTGCGTGGTGTCTGTAGTTGAGGGCGCGCAGGTGTGTGGACAATCAACAGTTCAATGGAGCCTGCAGTGTTGCCTCGTGGCATGAAACTCGCTGTCTTCAAACCATAATCATCTACGACGCTGGTTGCACTTGTTGAAGCTACAGGCGAGAATGAACATCTCGGTTCTCAAGGTTCAGCCGATTCACAGCTTCTACAAATGATCAGCAAGTCACTCTGCCAAAGCGAACGTGACACACTCCTGGGCGTTCTCTCGAAGCACTTCAAAGTGTTCGACTTTTCAAAAAGCGGCAAAATGCCTTTAATTCCAGCGTCTCGAACACGTCATTGGATCAACACCGCTTCAGCGCATCCCGTACGGCAGAAACCTTACAGGGTATCACCATCTGAACGCAACATCATCAACGAGCAAGTGCAAGAGATTCTAGGAAAGGGGATAATTCAAGAATCCGCGAGTCCCTGGGCTGCTCCCGTCATTCTTGTGAAGAAGAAAGATGGTACGTGGAGATTCTGCATTGACTATCGCCGACTGAATTCCGTAACCAAGAAAGATGTCTATCCACTGCCCTGTATTGAGGACGCCATCGACTGCCTGCACTCCGCTTCCTACTTTTCTTCTGTGATTCTGAGAGCCGGTTATTGGAAAATTCCGATGCACCCAGATGACAAGGAAAAAACGGCATTCATTACGCCAGACGGGCTGTACGAATTCAACGTCATGCCGCTCGGATTGTGCAATGCACCGGCTACATTCGAAAGGTTCATGGACACTAATCTGCGTGGTTTAAAATGGCAGATTCGTATGTGCTACCTTGATGATGTCGTAATTTTTGGACGCACATTTCAGAAGCACAACATTCGTCTCAATATTGTACTCGATCGACTGTATCGAAAAAATAGTTGCAGTGGCTTAGCTCGGCTATGCCAGGATATACGTAGCGTTAGCAAAGGTTCAGCTGAAGGTCCGAGTCGCACTGGCGCTTTCGCTGAGTTTCACAGTATATTCAGTCGATCGGCGAGCCTTGACGTCATCGACGGCGTTTTGTTGTTGCCGCAAGGGTGGTCGGGCACGTCGCTCAGCCTCCTGGCGACGTCGCTTTGCTAGACGTTCGTCCCTTTGCTCCAGTGTCTCCGCAGCACGTTTAGCCTTCTTCTGTTCATTCCTCCTACGCTCAACCGCTAATTGCCAGGCAACTACTTCGGGATCCGATGAGTCAAGCTTCTCCGTTCTTCTGCGCTGTTGAGCAGCATTTGCGCTCTCCTTCTCCATGGCTATACCACACTGGCAAACGCCAGTCAGAAGCGCAGCGGCTC
This sequence comes from Dermacentor silvarum, assembly GCF_013339745.2. Classification (NCBI taxonomy): domain Eukaryota; kingdom Metazoa; phylum Arthropoda; class Arachnida; order Ixodida; family Ixodidae; genus Dermacentor; species Dermacentor silvarum. Next base: position 182,667,820 of record NC_051158.1, on the reverse strand, counting down.
CAGCGCAGTGTAGACGGCGACTGCACAGCGAGCGTGCGCCGGCGCCAGTGCGTCTACCACGGCTACGACGTCACTCCTCTGGAATGCGCAGACCGGCGGCGGTGAGTCGCGCGCGGCGGCGGCGGCGGAGTGCGCGAGAGGTGCCGGCTCCGGTGGCTCCGGTACGCAAGCCGTGTGACATCACTGATCCTTGCGCATGCGCAGCACGGCTCTTGATATGCCGCGCGAAACGGGCTTGGCTAGGCCAGTGTAGCTAACGCTACAAAAGCTGGTCTTGAGCTGAATTCAAAGAAATGTCACTTTGGTGAGTGCCAAACAGTGGTGTTAGGACATCTCGTCGATAAAGATGCAATTAGACCAGACCCACAGAAGACGGCAGCCGTTGAATCATTCGAGCAACCTCAATCTGTCAAACAGCTTCGTAGTTTCGTAGGCCTCTGCTCATATTTCCGGTGGTTCATACCCGGTTTCGCGGATGTCGCTCAACCCCTGACGAATATTCTGCTAAGAACACTCCGTTTCAGTGGACTCCTGAGTGTGAAGCCGCTTTTCACCAGCTGAAGTTTTTGTTAACTTCACAGCCAATACTGCGGCACTTTGATCCTTCGTCCCCAACGGAGATTCACACAGACGCAAGTGGCGTCGGCATCGGTGCCGTTCTCGTTCAGCGCTCTAGAAACAAAGAACATGTCGTCGCGTACGCAAGCCGTTCTTTAAGCAAGCCGGAACGCAACTACACTGTGACGGAACAAGAATGCCTAGCGGTAGTATTTGCCGTGCAGCGGTCTCGCTCGTACGTATATGGTCGCCCGTTCACCATCGTCATAGATCACCATTCTCTGTGCTGGCTGGTCAATCTTCGTGACCCATCCGGTCGCCTCGCGCGATGGGCCCTTCGTCTACAGGAATATGTGTTCGCTATTTCGTACAACAGTGGTCATCGACACGCTGACGCAGATTGCCTTTCTAGGATGCCACAACGTACGACGGGCTGTGAAGCCGACAACTTTGACCACCTGATCACTTCGCTGCCGCCTGACTTTCCCGATGCCTTGACATTCGCCGCAGAGCAGCGCAAAGACCCAAGCTTGAACGCTTTTTTCTCTGCCACACAGGGGACTATATCCGAAGGCCGATTTTTCGTCCGTGAAGGTCTTCTTTACAAGAGGAACTTATCAACGACGGGCGCCCGTTTTCTATTGGTGGTTTTGCAGTCTCTTCAAACATCTGTTCTGTGCGTTACGCACGATGACCCGACCTCTGGTCACTTAGGGATCGCGCGAATACTTTGTCGTACAAAGGAACGATTCTACTGGCCTCAAATGCGCAAAACAATTGACACCTATTTGGCCAGTTGTACACAGTGTCAGAGCCACAAGCGACCTAACTCAGCTCCAGTCGGACACCTACAGCCAGTAAAGTGCCACAGTTCTCCTTTTGAAAAAGTCGGCATAGACCTGATCGGGCCGCTTCCGCGTTCTTCAAGAGGAAACCGGTGTATAATTGTGTGTGCCGACTACCTGACGCGATATTGTGAAACCGCTGCCATTTCCTCCACCACTGCTGCGCAGGATTCGGATTTTATGCTGCATTCAATCATACTCCGACACGGGCCACCTCGCGTGATAATAAGTGACCGTGATCGCCAATTTATTGCCGATGTTGTGGAAGAATTGCTGTGTTCGTATGCCTCCAGGTTCCGACACTCAACAGCGTATAATCCACAAACTATATAATGCTCTCACCGAGCGCACAAACCGAACGTTGATCAACATATTATCAATGTACGTTGCTTCGGACCACAAGAACTGGGATGAAGTATTACCGTTCGTGACGTACGCTTTCAACTGTGCGAAACACGAAACGGCCGGTTTCAGCCCTTTCTTCCTTCTTTACGCGCGCCAACCTCGTCATACTCTGGATACTATCTTTCCTTTTGTCATCCATGACGATTTGTCTATCGCAGAGACATTGTGTCGGCAGAAGAGGCTCGTCGACGTGCTCGCTTAGGTACATTAGCCGCGGAAGACCACTCTAAAGCACGCTACGACAGCCAACACCAGCATGTTACCTAAGTTTCCGGTGACCTCGTGTGGCTGTGGGCTCCAATACGCCGACGTGGCTAGAGCCAAAAGCTACTTGAAGACTATGCCGGGCCGTTCGTTATCCTCGATCGTCCAAGCGAGGTGAACTACACAATTGCACGTCTCACTTCAAATGGCCGCGTTCAGTGCAAGACTGAGGTGACTCAGGTTGCCCGCTTGAAGCCGTTCACACGAAGGAAGCAGGAGTGACTTGCCCGGCGGGCTTCGTCTGGGAGAGGAGGAATGTTACGCCGTGTTACTGCCAGTGAAAAGTGAGGGAAGCGAGACAAGAGAAAGAACAAGACGACGTTGCTCATACGATTGACACCAGCCAGCATAGCCCAAGGAGCTACATCTTTGTGCCTTACTCGTTAAACGCTCCCTTAACCCTCTCTCGAGGTCGTAACAATATCAATTATATCACCATAGCTTCTTTAAAAGTGCTACAGTGGAACTGTCGTTCCTTGATTTCTGCTTCAATAGACTTAAATTGCTTAACAACACATCTTAACCCTGACGTCATAGTTTTACAAGAAACCTGGCTTACTCCTGAGAAAAATTTTAATTTTAAAGATTTCCGACCTTTTCGATTAGATCGCCTTTTACTATGAGGTGGTTTAATGATTTTGTTGTCATCTAAATTATGTCATAAGGCGAAAATAGCTTTCAAGGTAATGTCCAAGGAATGTGAAATTTTGGCAGTCAACCTTAGCATACCAGGCTACGGTATATTTCCGATTATAAATGCTTATTTCCCTACGGGCGTACACAGTACATACCAATTGGATAGTGCGCTTACTAGCTGCAAAAACCTTACTGGTGACTCCAACTCGCATCACGTATCATGGTGTTACAGAAGAGATGCATGTGGGACGCGCCTATGAGACTGGACCATACATAAACAAGTTGATGTGGCTTAGCTCGGCTATGCCAGGATATACGTAGCGTTAGCAAAGGTTCAGATAATTATTCTTAGCTTTCCTGGTTGTCTCCTACGCTCAACCGCTAATTGCCAGGCAACTACTTCGGGATCCGATGAGTCAAGCTTCTCCGTTCTTCTGCGCTGTTGAGCAGCATTTGCGCTCTCCTTCTCCATGGCTATACCACACTGGCAAACGCCAGTCAGAAGCGCAGCGGCTCCAGCGCAGTGTCAGACGGCGACTGCACAGCGAGCGCGCGCCGGCGCCAGTGCGTCTACCACGGCTACGACGTCACTCCTCTGGAATGCGCAGACCGGCGGCGGTGAGTCGCGCGCGGCGGCGGCGGCGGAGTGCGCGAGAGGTGCCGGCTCCGGTGGCTCCGGTGCGCAAGCCGTGTGACATCACTGATCCTTGTGCATGCGCAGCACGGCTCTTGATGTGCCGCGCGAAACGGGCTTGGCTAGGCCAGTGTAGCTAACGCTACAAAATCTTTCATGCCTAAATATGAGACGATCCACATTGGTCCGTGGCCAATCTCGCTCAGTGTTAGATTTGACGTATTCTAGCATAAGTATTGCCGTGACATCTTGGACTACGATTGATTCCTCTACAAACAGTGATCATCTCCCAGTATACTTCGAAATAGCATTCCCATTAACATCAGTTGAACGACAAGACAGACTATTTGTTAATTGTAAAAAAAAATTTATGACTGCTTACACTCTTCCATTACGTCATTGACTAATACTAATGACGAAGAAATTGGCTTGAAAATTTCTTTAGCATTACAGATGTCCCGACAAAGTCTGAATTCGTAATTCAGACAGCTAAGCGTACATCATCTAGTCCCTGGTGGAACAATGAGTGCACACGAGTTTATCGCAGAAGAAAAGCTGCTTGGGAAACACATCTACATAATCAGAGCCCATAAAATTGGAAATATTATTAATTTATTTCGGCAACCTTCAAACGTACTGTCAAACACGCAAAAGATGAGTACGATAAAAAACATTTTGATTATCTATCTCAATCCAAAAACAAGTATGCTTTATTTAATTACCTTCGTTCTAGAAGCAGACTCCCAATAAGCGTTAATGTAGACTCAATCGTCTATACATCACAGGAAATGCAGGAGTCCTTAGACTTATTGGCTAAAGGATTGGAGAGCCGGCTCACAACGTGCCTTCAAACTTGTGTATTTACACCTGCATTCTCGGACTACAGACAGATATCCTATTCGGAAGTAGCACAGGTCATGTTATGGTCGCCAACTACAGCGCCTGGCCCGGACGGAATAAAAAATGCAATGTTAAAGATCTTGTTCCAAGAAGCCCCCAGTGAGCGTCTGAAGTTGCTGAACTACTGTAATGCATGGATTCCACGGAAGTGGAAGATCGCCAAAATTATTCCGTTACTTAAAATGCAAAGGGCAGGGTATACTATCGACAACATAAGACAAATTGCGTTGACAACATAGTGAAACTTATTGAAAGAGTGCTTCATGGGCAGTTTATTGACGAAAATCAATTGCTGATTTCGTGTCAAATTGGACTTCGATCTGGTTATTCAGTATGGCACGCGCATGTAGACCTTCAAAGTCGCATTAACATCACCAGACAGAAAAAACAATATGTGGCTTTAGTTACCTTAGATATATGTAAAGCCTATGACAGCATTCAAGATATAATTTTAACAAATCGGTTACAGGGCCATGGCTTTCCAGGATATATTGTAGAATGGGTGCATGAATTTTTGAAAGACAGGGAATTCTTTTGTTTTCGAAGTGGCTATTCATCTGGTAAACACAAGCAAACAAGAGGTGTTCCTCAGGGATCGGTACTTTCACGAATATTATTTAATATTTTACTGAGCAGAATCCCCGTTCACCCAGGTGTCAGTACCTACGTTTATGCTGACGACATTTCCTTTTTTGGTATGGCTAGTGACATGTACTCCCTTTAAGAAATTTCGCAGTCGTATCTAAGGAAACTAGAAGGCTGGCTGGATAGCTTACACTTAAACTTGATTGCTAATAAGTGTGCTATCCTTGTTTTTCCCGTTAAAGACCCAGTACGCATATCACATAACTACCATCTCGAAGATATCCCACAAGTAGAGTCACTGAAGTACCTTGGAATAAGGAAATTATAACTGACGGCCGCAAATTGAATACCTTGCAACAAAAGGAGCTCGTACAATGGGCATTTTGCGCAAGTTGAGCAATGGAAGAACAGGTACGCGAAGAAAATCCATTTTGATTGTATATAAAATGTACGTTCGTCCGGTTTTAGAATTTGGCTGTGTTTTATTATCAGGTGTTCCATCATAAAAGCTTCGCCCGTTAGTTTTATTAGAGCGAGAGGCGCTACATCTGTGCTTAGGCCTTCCAAAATACGTTGCAAATGCCGTATTATATCTGGAAACGAGAATCCCACCCATTTTATGCCTTCTGACCGTTCAGACTTTCTTACGACTATATGAATCACCATTAAGCCGTCCTCAATTAATTTGCATCTCCGATCCACAATTATTTTTTCCCGTTCATTGGCCCAGGTTTCATACACCACAGATTATATTTGTGCAAAAATTACTTGAACCACTAAATGTGCGAATTCGCGATGTGCTTCCTAACAATACGCATTCAAATTACCTGGAGATCAGGTTCGATGACGTTTTCCCAAGCCACGCGAAACTACTACTTTACGGCATCTTAAACGCCATGTTGCGAGACCACCTAAGCTCCCTAGGAACAAATATCATTGCAACAGACGCATCACAGAGCGAGGAAAAGACTGGCATTGGGATATTTTGTCCTGCACTCGACTGGTCTTTTTCTTTAAGATTGCCCGATTTTGTGCCTATTTTTCTGGCCGAGTTTTTAGCAGTAATCCTAGCTTTACGTAAATTAGACCAGAGGACTACAACAGCTGCTATTCTTACTGACTCCCTTTCTGTATGCTCTTCCCTCACCGCCACTAATGATTCACCCATGCTAAAACTCTTTTACTTGCTTGTTCCTGCCCATGCGCAATGTGTTCATTTGAATTGGGTACCTGGTCCTAAAGATCTGTTTTTTAATGAAACTGCTGATTCACTGGCAAAGACCTCACTTTCCGCCCCAGTTCTTCCTATTCGACCATGACAGCACACATCACGGCGGCTAGATTTCAGATGCGATCAATTAGAAAAGCCTTATCAAACCCAGTTCTGACTGCTTCTCCAGATTATAAGCACCTGGCATTTCCCTGGCGTAGCGAATCCTGTAACACAAAGATGCTTGAGGTCTCTCTCACCAAATTACGTTGCTGTATACCCTCCCTAAATTTCTACTTACACAGGTCGGGTTTGGTTCCCTCCCCCCTCTGCCCGTTTTGTAATGAGGAAGAGACGATACACCACTTTCTTCTATCTTGTCGCCGCTTTACTGCGGCAAGAAAACGATTGTTGGAAATACCTTTTCGAAGGCTTGGCCTGAACTTAACAGAACCTAATATTCTTTTGTTCGGGGCGTCCACTTTAGGATTCAGCCACAGGGATGCTTGCTTCGCTGTCCAAACGTTTCTTACAGAATCCAAATGAATACCCTGCTAAATTCTATCTTTCTTTCTACTCTTAAATTAATTATTACTCATTCGATATGACTTTCCTGATTTACCTTAACATATAATTCTACGCTGTTCAATACTAATTCCATAGATATTCGGAAATTTATCCTCCATGTTAATTCGGATTAATCCACCCATTTCTTGGCCAATCCCCCACCGTGGGTAGGAGCCACATGCGTGATAGGCAACAACAAGAACAACTACTTGCAATGCAGTTAGGTAGGCTCACGGGCGCTGATACCAACGCGCCTTGATGCTCCAAAGTAAACAATGAATCAAAAACTACAACGGAGTGGTATAAAAGGCGCGGTTCGAGAGAATTTTTCCCGTACTCACAAACGCTATATATGTCAGTCTTAAGGACAGGGCATCCCTGTTGCGGCCATCCGAGGTGAATGGAAATATTTCTTGGTTCAACAAACAGACGTGCTGGCAAAATCCCGCCCGCTTAGTTTATTTATTTATTTATTTATTTATTTATTTATTTATTTATTTATTTATTTATTTATTTATTTATCGATGTCTTATAGCCGTATTGCAGTTATACCGTTTAGGCAGCGCAACAGCGCAACTTCGAAGGAAGTGCAGTTAATTAACGTTGCAGGTGGGTATCTTGGCGGCGGATCAGTTTTAACGGAACCTTGTGAACTAGGTTGAAAATTTCTCAGACAAAGCCGAGTTCCCGGTTAAACAGCGACAACAGCCGCAGCATAGCGAATAAAGAAAAAAAAAAAAAAACATTGAAGAACAACATTCGCCTGGCGAAGCAGCGTTGCTTCTCGCGCAGCTCCCATGCTCCGTAATCTTCTCCTGTTTTCTGTTTTTTTTTTTTTTTTTTTTTTCAGCGCAAGCACCTGCTAGAGAACCACAAAGAAGAGACGAGACAAGCACGGGTGCTGCGCTCTTTGTGGCGCCCTTCTTTGTGGTTTGTCGTGGGTTTCTGTGGTAATTTTTTTCACCTTGAAATACTACGTACCAACTAGCCCCAACCGAAGTTTTATTGGATTACCCGGTTTACCCTTTCCGCCCCACATGAGAGCTGTTGAAAGCGGTAGTCGTAGACTGCTACTTATTTAAATACATCTTGACCAAGCCAGTAGCCACGAGGGGGAGGGGGGGGGGCAGGGCTCCCGCTACCCTGCTGCGCAAGGTAACTCGTCAACAGCTGCTCACCACGTGCAAAATGGCGCAGATCTTTCCGAGCCCATGTCCTACGGCGCTGAGTACATTGGCTGAACGGGCCGCCGCGTAAGCGACCCAGAGCATCACAAAAGAGCAGAGGACGCCGCACCCGACAGCCGTCCCCCGAAAGCAGAGAGGGGCGGCGGCGCTCGGGACTTTGCCGCCACTGCGACAGTACTCCCCCCCACCGTTTCTTCTAGAATTTCAGAATTCACATAATTGACATACTGCGATGTTTACCGAATTTAATAAGTGAAATATAGGCACCTTGCTCACATAGGCACAGCATTCAGCAAGTGCCCCCTGTCCCCCCCCCCCCCCCCCCGCCCCGCCCGCACCCCCCTCCTAAAGAAATTCCTGGCTTCGGGCCTGATCTTTACTTTATCACCCACCACCTAAGCATCGGCAACAGTTACACTAAGTATATGTATACCGGCCACCCACAATCGCTGACGGTGAACGATCGACATAAAACGACAGCCTTGGAAGTTAGAGCACTGCACAGGCTCGGGCTTACCCGAAAGCCCGAGCCGGGCCGGGCCGGGCCGGTAGGGCAGTTTTTTCACGGGCTCGGGCATGGCATGTGCTTTTTGACCCGGGCCCAGGCCGCGCTCGGCATTTTTTTTTTTTTTTTTTTGATGCGGACTCGGGCCGGGCTCGGACTTTCTGGTGGTGTGCATGTAACGTGCAGCGAGTTATCCTCGCGGGTCTCGACTCTGAAAAACATGTCTTTTTCGGTCTCGGGCCGGGTTCGGCCGGTTTCGGGCCGGTTTTGAGCCGGGCTCGGGCCGGGCTCGGGCCGGGCTCGGGCCTGAGGTAAAGGGGTGGCAGGCCGGGCGGGAAACGTAGATTACTTTCGCACCCGGGCCGGGCCCGGGTCTTGCCATAAAACTTTTGGTCGGACGCGAGCGGGCAGCCCAACGTAAAAACGGGACCAGGCCGGGCCCGGGCTGAAAAAATTGGCCCGTGCAGTGCTCTATTGGAAACACAAATGTGTCTGCAAATAGCTATGCGAGTTCTCTGCGCCAGTGTATGATGAGGTGTAATGGTTAGCGTGTTTGGTTTTCACGCGAAGTACACGGGTTCGATTCCCAGAGCTTCCATGTTTGTATAAGGTGCGTTTCCGTTCCTGTATGCTATATGTTATCAATTTCCCATAATGTGGTTCTATTCTATGTCTATGAAATCGCGCGCAAAACTACTCTGGACGGCACCTGTTTGTAAATAAATGCGCCCGGGCTGTCGGCGTCTGCTGTCGTCGTTGTCACGGTAAGCAAGCGGCTCGCGCTCGGCACGCGCTCGTGCCACTGCTCCCGCGTTCGTCGTTGTCTTCCACAGCTGGCTGCCTTGCCGCTCATTATTCCAGCGTAGTTCCACTTCTCTTCTGTCGTCGTAATGGGGAGGCGCGTTTACGGGGCTTATGGGCCATTGATTAAGGCAGTACGAGCCCATTAGCGGTGCATCACTGCTCACGTTAGTGGAGCCATAGCCTCCTATATACTTTCTGTGCCCGCGCAATCACTCCGGGAGACCTGAACGTCGCCCCCGAGGGCTCCGATGTCGCTGCGCATGCGTGAGCTGAGAGAAGGTGGGAAAGGAGAACAACTCTCCTTTGCCGGATGTGACGTCACATTGTTGTTTGTTTTTTGCTTTTTGAAATAGCTACTCTCGAACTCAGACACTAGGGCTCGCTCCTCGTTCACGCGCGCATTGTGAGCATTCAAGTTTCGTTTTTTTGCACTTGCTTAGAAGCTGAAATTGCGGACATTGCGGGGTTGGGCTTGATGACATTTGTTGCTCAGCTGCCGCGACGCATTTGGAGCAAAGGTGGGTGTCGTGCGATTGCCCGTTCTCTAGCTGACACTTGTAAAAACAACCGGTTGCGCATTTGAGCAGTGGCCGGTGTGATCTAGAAATTCGAAGGAGCACAAAACGGTTGTCGCAGGTCTCGTAGTGATCGCGGGATAATTTATTCGTTCGTGCCTTCAACAAGTACCATCGCAGTTCCTACGCGTTACTCCGATGTAAAACGAATGGCGGAAGCGTTCACGCGCCGGAAAGTGCATGCACTCAACTAGCTCTATCGGTGTATGCCGTCCTTTGGTATATATCTCGTGCGTAGGTCTTTCTTTCTCCATCTCTATGGGATGACTACGCTATGCGCTCTTATTTACCTATACAATACATGGCTGCATTCAATTACCTTGCTCACTGCTTGCGCTGACCGCGGTAGGTGCGTCAGAGGCTTTCATTTGTTGCAGTGAGATAAAGAAAGCGTATTTCTTTCACTTACAGCTTCTTAGCAACTCTTTTGAGAGCCGTGGAGTTAAAGCGTGCAATGTGTACGTTGTGAGCAAGCTGTTAACCAAACCCGCTTTACTGCTGCTGTCGCTTTTACGGGTACCTTCAAAATTAAACATATAGGAGTGTACGAATTCAGCTCGCCTTAATTCACGTCCGTTGCTTTCGTTGTTCGTAGATCATGTGCGTACCTTTGCAACCGTAATCGACATTGTAAAAAACGCTGGAAGGCAGATGATACAAATACTGTGTCTGCCTTACTTGTTGTCTGTGCTGTTTTTATAATATCAAGCAACTCCACACACGTGCTGTTTGAGCAAAATAATCTTGGTTGTTCTTTTTTTGTTTTTTCTTGTAGGAGCATTAGCTTCTAACTGCGGCAGTGACGTTGTGCATTGTCCTCAGGAACGCTTGCCGTGTGCACATTTGTCTAATTTGTTTCATTGTGCTGTTTTTTTGTTTTTTCTTGTAGGAGGATTAGCTTCTAACTGCGGCAGTGACGTTGTGCATTGTCCTCAGGAACGCTTGCCGTGTGCACATTTGTCTAATTTGTTTCACTGTGCTGCTGCTGTCTTTACAGCTTCTGCTTATTTCTTTTGGCCGCACCTTATATTTGTTGTCTTTGTCAACATCTGACCTGTTTCTGCCTTGTTGAAAGCAAGTGGCCACAAGTACTGCTTAGTTTGCTTAGTCTAAACCTGGTATGTATATATGTTTGCTGAGGGAGTGCTTCTGCTCCTTTGAAGGTTGCTTTAACTAATAGTGGTTTGAGTCATCATGTATGACACCAGGTAATTGTTGTTCTAAAAAGGTAGCAAAGCTTGTCCACAGATTTAAAGTATGGAGATGCTAAACATTAAAATGTTCCAAGTTGCCACAAATTATTACATGCATTTAAATTTGCAGTCGCAAAAGACATACTAAAAGTAAATCCACAAAATTTGCTTCGAGGTGTCTTGAGACAATAAATTGTAGAGAAAGAATTCTATTCTGAGTCGCCAATGCTTGTCATGAGCTGTAGCCCATTTTTCTATGCAGCCACTGTTGCTTCGTTGTCTGTTGCCATCACGTGCTTGTTACTAACAAGAAATTGAGCTCCGTGCTTCCCCTGATTTTTGTCGCTCATAAAATGCAAATGTCTCGACATTGGCAGCCTTATTGCCTCAAGGTAGAACACGAGTGTTCATTGGCCAGTTGCCTGCTTTTAAGATAATGTTGTATTTAATGTGAGGGGTTTAAAGGATACTTCACATCTGCCATCATGGCTGTTAGTTCTGCTGCCTAGCACTTCCAGGACAAAGTTTGGTACACATGTGCAACTATCCAAGAAAATGGGCATTGGGACATCTGACATAGCTCACTTGGTAGAGCATCGCAAGCACAAAGCAGAAAATGTGGGTTAAGCTCCAACCGCCAGCAAGTTGTCTCTTAATGCAAAGCATTATCATGATCTAATTTTGAATTTCTTAGTACACCTGCCCAGGTAGCTTCATTAATAATTAGTAATGCTCCTGATGGTGGGTATTGAACACGAGTCTCTAGTGCAGCAGCCCAATTCTTTGCATATTAGGCTACAGATGCATGCATAGCACGCCAGATTAACCGCACTGGTTCTCTCGTAGCAGCTAATGGTTTCAGATGTTATGTGACACTCGCAGAGTTTGAGATTCACCCATTTCAGCTCATATGCAACATAGAAAGCAGGTGTTGTGTTTGCTTTGGTGACGCGTTGTGCGTGCAGTTGTTTTTGGTTTCTCTATGTTGGCCTATTGTGCTTTATATTCGATATGGTGCTGGGCATTACGTCAATCGCAGCTTTGATGTTGTGCCAAAAAAAAAAGAAAAACATTTGTAAGCAGGTACTCGAGTGACGTGGAAGCTCACTCTCCCTCATTCTCTCTTGCAGGTAGTGCGTCCAGTTTAGCGCCGCGCACATGTGTGGGGCATTTCCTTGTTCTTATTCTGCTGATGTGTCGTGTTGTACAGTCTGTTTCACACTTAGGGGAAATCTCGGAGCGCATTGCATCGCGATGCGGCGAGCGCTGGAGTCGGGTGCCGGAAGCAGCTCGCACAGGCGCAGACGCTCAAGGCGCGTTATCTTGAACCGCGTCGACAGCTCGACGCAAGATAATGCGCCTTGTGCATCTGCGCCTGCGTGAGCTGCTTTCAGCGCCCGACTCCAGCGCTCACCGCATTGCGATGCAATGCGCTCCGAGATTTCCCCTAAGTGTGAAACAGACTGTACATAGAAGGAAAGCCGGTGCTTCACAATATGGTTGTCAGTATTGCTGAATACAACACAGTCTTGCTGCCTTGACACGCCACATCATTTGACATCTGGGGGTGAGGTGGCATCTTGCTGTTCCTTGTGGTCAGGCATAGCCAAGACTGGCGGTAGAGTCTGCACACAAAGTTCAAGGTTGAACAATAGAACCAGCACGCCCAATAAATGTGTGTGCAAATTTAGCTCTAAGCGTGATTTATGTGATTTATCACAGAAGGGGCTTGGTCCATGGCCAAGCAGAGTGAGCACGAACAACAACAACCGTCTTCTTTCACATCCTTTGTTGGTGCCTGCCTTTGTCGCTACATAGTAACTAATTAGTAATTAGTTTGCTAAGCTATCCATAACTGAGAACTCGATCGAGCATAGAAAAAAACATGACTATAGGCTCCTGTGTTTCTTATGTTTAAATCACAATTTGTAGGTATCAAACACAGCATAGCATAAATGATACATTGGGCACTGCAACCCTGTAATGTGCACATTGAGTGCCTTTTTGCGTCTTCTTTTCTTCAGAGGGTGCTCGAGATTTTTGGTTGGGTTGCCGTAGATGGGGGGGGGGGGGGGGTGTTAGCTCAGTGAATCTTCCTGCCAAGGCATTTAGTTTGTTAAAGTTATGCCACTATAGATGTGTCGTCATTGTTCAGGTTACTTCTGGCAACACCTGAACGTTCTTGTGGCTATGATGTGATGCTTCATGACACAAATGGGGCTCAATTCTGATATTGTTGGCATGCTTTTTCACATATGGTTTTAGTAAGATAATTGCACAGGTGACGCAAAATGAGCCACAGCATATGCTTCACCTCCAGCATGTTCGTGATCACCGATGGCATGTAAAACAGTGATTCAGACCAAGCATCGCAAAGAATGATTGTTGCCTTTCTTTCTTACAGGCTGCTGTGTTTCAGCTAAATCTGCTTTTCCTGTGTGCAGTGGCGTTGTCGCTCAATTAGTGCTTGCCAATTTCCATTACCCTGCAACCCACTAAAAATATGAAATTTTAGTCTATGATGCCTCCCCTCTCTTCCCTTGTCCTTCTGACCTTTCACTCTGCTGCAAGCTTTTAGATTTCGATGCTTAAATGAACAATACAAAAATTGATGCTACCATATTATTTGATGGCTATCATGATGGCAATAATTTAGGTGAACCTGAAACTAAATGAGAAAATAAAATAGGCATGTGTGAGTAGGACTGACTGTTCCTGGTTACTGGCTCTATGCTAAATTTGAGGTCTTTGCCTCAAGGAAATGGGTCTTGGATTCTCAGACCCTTTTTGTGATCTTGTGCCTGTATCAGACCTGATATACAGTCACGGAAGTTTTACAAAAAGGAGCGCCTTTGTTTTGGGGAACTGTTTTTATCACAAGTGTTCTAGATAGTGCCAGTTATGCAGTGAACAGACACAACTGCAGGTACAAACTATAGCATGTACTTTACTTTAAAATAATATCACATCTAGTTGTGAATTTCACAGGCCACTTCACAACTGCAAGGTGAATCTGATATAGGCAGTGTCAGGGTCATGGCCCATATTTTGGTGAACGCCAAGAATGCATCCTGTGACTGAAGTTTGAGCATTTGAGCCCACCTTTTGGAAGTGCTTTTTATGTGCACTCAGTAAGTGACAGTCAGTGATCCTAGAGGCAAAACTTATTGTTCTGCATTGTGCAAACGTTTTTATATTTTCACTAATATGCTGTGGTCACTATTACTACGCACTGTTTAAATGGCGTTGAAAATAAAAAGCTACTTATTTGCCCTAATATAATGTAGAAATAAGCATTCTGCAGTCTGAAAAGTGAAGGAAAAAAAAGACATACAAAAAAAGAAAAAATCACTGCCCAAGCACTCCATACAGATGGTTACCCACCAAAGCTGAAACGAGCGGCCGCGGTGTTTATGACTGGGTTAATTACGTCTTTGTGTTTCTTAATGAGGTTACACACACGTTCGGCTGCGACGTAGAGAACGACGTCACTTGATGATGCGTCTGCCATTGTCGCCTGCGTTCGATGTCTCATGCTTGCTTGGCGGTGTGGTTAGCAGCATTTGCCCGCCATTGCCGCTTGCAATTCTTTGAAATTAAATTGCTTCAAAATTAAATCTGTCCGTCACGTAAGACAACGAGTGGCTCATACCTCCTTAAGCAATGGCTCATGCGGCCTCCCCATTAAGACGGCACAAGAGAAGGGAAATTCTACGCTGGAATTATGAGCCGCAACGGAGCCAGCTGTGGAAGAAGACAACGAACGCGGGAGCAGTGGCATGAGCGAAACCAGAGGGGCACCAGCAAGCCAGCTGCGGAAGAGATGGTGCTCGAGCCAATGCTGATGATGATAGTTATCTGTACACAGGCGACAGACACACGCTTTTTCGTTTCGCTTAGCCATATAAAGCTTCGTTTTAAAAACATTAAGGTCGCAAGATTCACAACCACTTTAGCCAATTATAAAATCATTGAAGTGCACGCAAACAGCCTCTACATTGTGTCTGTGAAAGACACTGCTGCATCTTCCTGTAGCATTATGCACCTTAGCTTTGTGTGGAAGCCGCGGTTGTTGTACTGTGCTGCACCGCAATGAACCTTGGTTATGTGAAAAAGCCGCTGTTGCATTACTCTTTACTGTTATGCACGTCAACCTTGTGGCAAAGCCACCACCGTGCTCCACCACAGAGCATTTTAGGTGTGTGAAAAAGCACTTACTAAATATTGCATGTGCTGGATTTGAGAAGTTTTAATGCAAAGAATTATTTCTTCATACCAAGCACTTTGCAGTAGGTTGGTCTTTCCCATTTATAACAAAAATATGTCTAGCAGCGAGTCCAAGCCTGTCTCCCAACATAACAATCCAACGCTCTAACCATTAGGCCGCTTCTGTGCACATACTTCGCGCTCGCCAATGTGTAGCTAGGTGTATGAGGTAGTGGCCCATGCATTATGGTGCACAATATGTGTCGAAGCAAGTGTGCATGTACAAGTTGCTCGTCAAAGTGAGAGCATGTCAGTTTCTCCCATTCTTCCTTTGTGGCAGCACTTTGAGGTATTTTGTTAGACAGCTCCAGCTTTGCGATTCACCCACATTTCCCAGTCCCTTCATTGTAGCAGCTTCCACAACATGGACACTGTGTGACATTGTACTACTTTTGCATTGAGGGTGAAGGTGATATGTGCTCATTGAGTGAAAAATGTTGACAAGAGGTGTATGCACACAAAAGTATGACATTCATCTTAATACTACATGTAATGATTCTATACTCCTTGTGCCACAGTGACACATGCCCAAATCAGCAGACGGGCCAAGAATGGGCTCATAACCATTTGTGTATACCGCATAAGACATGTTGTCGACTCGGCAAAACAGTAGCCACCACAGTGTAGGCAGGAAGAGGCGAAGAAACCTTTATATTACTACCACTGCAAGGAGAGTACGAAGGCGAAGGGCCTTCGTACTCTCCTCGCAATGCTTGTCACACGTGCAATCACTCGCCATACACAAACACGTTGGTCAATGCTGCAATGCTCGGCAGAATCCTAAACATAAATCCCCACAGTGTGTGGGATATACATAATTATTTTTTTTCATTTTTCAGGCATTTGGTGGTAGAGGCCAGTGCGTTACACAGAAATCCCACTACACTGCAGCAACGTTCAGAATGTAGTATGAGGTACATTAGTTGGCTACAAGTTAAAAAACAGAAATTATATTGTAAAGTTTCTACGTAGACTTAGTGACTCCATCTGTTTATTGTGTCATTCTTAAGCAGGCTTCTCTTCTTTGTCGTCCTCTTCTACCTTCCTGTGCCGTGGCCACTGGCGATGTGGATCGCTACACTCTCCCGGCCTGCTGTCGTTGCCCTGACGATGGTAATATGGAAGCACATTTCCGACAGATGCCTCTTCAATTCTACCACTTGGTCCATTATAATAGATGGTCTTCAACAGTCCTTGTTGTTTAGCTGTTTTAACAACAAAGTATGGACCAGTGAATGGAGTCTTTGAGTCCAATCCTTTTCGCACCAGTACCATGGATCCAGGGTCGATCTCTGGCATCTTTGTTTTGTGGCGACGATCAAAGTGCATCTTCATAGTCATCCGGTATTTCTGTCGCTGCAGCTGGGTCTTTGGCTAATCCTTTAAATTAATTCGGTCGACTAAGCAAAGCTCTCGGTCAGCCGGCAACCAAGGCATAGTGCCGAATGCAGCAAAGTGCGGGCTGCACCCTATGCCTGCGGTGTAGGATCTGTTGTGGTGCAACACTGCTGCCTTCAAGGCACTCTTCCAGCCTCCCTTAAACTCTGGGTATCGCTTGATAAACATTTTGAGGTCCCGGATCATGCGCTCGGCGAGAGAATTAGCCTCAGGATGATATGGGGCTGGGTAGCGAGTCGCAATGTTTTTCTCAGTAGCCCATTTGCGCAACTTCTCACTTTTGAAAGCTGGTCCATTGTCCGCAACAATTACTTTAGTATTCTTGAAGATGTCCCGCTCGAGAAGAGATATGACGCAGTTCGCATCTTTTCGTCCAGCTTTGGCGGCAACAAAGCGCTTGCATTCATCCACGGCGACCAGAAAAGCTTGAGTTCTAACGCCTTCACCTTTCTTTTTGAGCTCAGCAAAATCAAGAAGAATGACTTCGAATGGGATCGTTGAGTATTCTGGCAGTACCATTCTGTTCCCACAAGGCTTGTATTTTGATTTAACCATCTGACACTCATGACACGTTTTGACGTAATTGGCAACCTCTGCTTTCATGTTTTTCCACGTAAACCTGTTGGTGAGCTTGTGGTAGGTCTTCCAAAATCCATCATGTCCTCCCCATTGTGGACTGCTGTGATATAACTTCAGCACTGTGGACACTTTTGTTTCAGGAACATAGAATTTCCCCTTGCGCAGCTCTATCTCTTGCGTACCCTCCCAAAGTTGCATCAAGTTAACACTTTCTTTCGAAATCTCCTGCGGTACGTGGAGTCGGGACAATGCATCAGCGTCCTGATGCCGTTGGCCTGGCCTGTGCGTTATGTCGAAGCTGAATTGTTGAATCTCGCTCACCCAGCGGGCTATTCTGCCCTTTGGCAGTGCGAGCTCCAAGAGATACGTTAATGCCTGATTATCAGTGAAGAGCTTGAAGTGTTTGCCTTCCAGGTAGCTTCTGAAGTATCTTAGGGCCATTACAACCGCTAGTGCTTCCTTTTCCGTTGTCGTGTAGTTTTCTTGTGGTTTCGTGAAGGTACAAGAGTAGTATCCGATGACTTTGAGTTCCCGGCCAGGCTGTTCATTTTAATCTCTTTGATAAAGAATGGCTCCAGCAGCGTAGTGAGATGCGTCTGTGTAAAGCTCAAACGGCAAATCAAAGTCTGGGAGTGTCAGCACAGGATCGGAGAATATGGCTTCTACAAGTTCCAGATAGCTATTCTCACATTCTTCGGACCATACGAATGACATGCCTTTTTGTGTCAGTGCAGTGAGACATTTAGTTTTTCTCGCATAGTCTTTTATGAACGCGCGGAAGTGGCCTGCGAGCCCAAGGAACACTCTTAAAGAATGAATGTCATAGGGTTTGGCCAGCTTCTTGATGCGCTGAACGCTCTCCTCTTTAGTGCCCTTGATTCTTCCATCAAATACTCTTCCAAGGAATACCACTTTCTTGCAGAAGAATTCAATTTTCTTAATGTTGATCTTCAGTCTAGCAGTGCTGAGGGCTTCGAGGACCTTTCCCAGATGCTCTTCATGATCTTCCCTTGTTTTCGAGTATACAATTATGTCGTCCACATACACATTGTAGAACTTTCCGATGAATTTCTTTAGCACATCGTTCATCATCTTTTGAAACCATGATCCGGAGTTTTTCCATCCAAACGGCAGCCTATTGTACTCGTATATGTCGAAAGGGGTAACAAATGCTGCAAATTTCTTGGTATCCTCTCTTAGTGGTACCTGCCAATATCCCTTACATAGGTCAATGCGGGAAAACCACTGACATCCTCCAGTCTCGTCAATTATTTCATCAATTCTCGGCGTTGGATATGGGAAGAGATCTGTTTGCTTGTTTACTAGTCTATAATCTGTGCAGAGACGAAATGACCCATCTTCTTTTGGAACAATCGTAATAGGCGAGGCAAAACACGAAGTAGAAGGCCTGATTATTCCCGCCTCCAACATTCCCTGAAGCTCCTGCTTTAACCATACCTTTTTTTCGTGGCTGAGACTATATGGCTTTCTCTTCACTATAGTGCTGTCACGTAAGAGGAAAGGCACCTCAAGGGCTGTTGTGGCTTCTGGATATGAGCCAATGCACAAAAGCTCTGGAAACTTCAAAGGCACATCCTCTGCTGAAGACAGCTTACGATCAGTATTTTGGGCGATATGAAGTTGATGACAGCCTGTTCCTATGGTGACCAAATCATTCCAGAGGATATAAATCTTCATGCGTTTCATATCAGGTCTTGCTAAGATAAAATCAAAATTGACTCTGGGCACCACCAATGCTTGAACCTTTGATTTTTAACCGTCAAAATCCACATCAGCTGACGTCCATCTATTATATTCTCGACAAGAACCATCGTAGCCGTAGACACGAATTGTCTTCCCACGCACAATGTTGTCAGCATCGACTAGGCTCTCGTTGAATAAACTTACAGAAGCACCAGTATCAATTAAGACTGACAAAGTGCGGCCATCCACTAGCATCTGGACACTCAAAATGCCTGTCTTCGTGAGAAACACCGTTTCCTCAACAGTACATTTCTCTTCATTCAAGTCCTGAGCCTTTACATTGGGCGTCACGCTGCAGTATCGGTTACAATCAGTGCTAGTCTTTTCTGCCCCCAATGATGTGGCTGTGTTCTTGTCACGGTAATCGCCTCTGCCGACCGACATCTCCTTATCAGGTGCACGGTATTCAGGATATGTAGCATATGTCAGTGCTAGTAGCAATTAGTCCATAGTAGTAAGCGACCTCACTTGAATCTGTCTTTGATAATGTCTAGTCATACCATGTACAACAACAGCGATGACAGAAGAATCCGCCAATGTGGGGTCAGCAGTACGAAGCAACCGTCACTTTTCAAAAACGTACTCTGATATTAGTGCCTCTCTGCCTGTAGACAATAGCACTATTCCAGAGCTCTACAGGATTCATCTGAAAGGCACTCGAGAAGCTTTTCCTCCATTCTGTCCAAGAAGTGTTTCCACGCGATGTTATTTGCAAGTCAAACCACTTCCGTGCGTTCCCACCGAGAAAAGGTCTCATATTACGTATGCGGTCTTCATCTGTTGTCCATTCTTTTTTGTTACAGGCATATTCGTAGAAATCTAGCCAAAAAGCTACGCCTGATGAAGTGCCATCAAACAAGTCTGGTTTCACAAAAATGTCTTTGCGCTTCCCTCTCACATTAGCAGCTGAAATAACAAGTGCTAACAGCTGCTCCTGCTGTGCCATCTGCATCATCTGTATTTCTTGTAATGCGCGAATTATGCATTCTGTCTTAGAATCAGTGAAATTAGCTGGCGTCTGCATTTCATGTGCCGGTGGGGCTCTTCCTAAACAAGCATCCAAATCATCAAGATTCATGCTGACAGCCACACTACCTTGAGTGACGAGGTCATCTACAGAGGCTCCGGCTACATGGGAAATCGTCTCCAGAAGACTCGGAGCGGTGGTGTCCTCCGGCAGCCCGACGTATCTCTCACCATCCGGTTGGAAACCCACGATGACGGGTCGCCCCTCACGGCGCGTGATGTCGAACTTGATCTTCATTTGCAGGTTCCAGACCTCGACTGCGCCAATGTAAAGTTTCTACGTAGACTTAGTGACTCCATCTGTTTATTGTGTCATTCTTAAGCAGGCTTCTCTTCTTCGTCGTCCTCTTCTACCTTCCTGTGCCGTGGCCACTGGCGATGTGGATCGCTACATATATTAGTAGTCAAAATATAGTAGCCAGTGTTGAAACTACGCATGCATTCAAGGCTGAGCCACAGCATGAGAACACGGATGAGCAGACACACACGATGGTCACTTGAGTTGGCATTCTGTCTATCTTTACCAACAAGCCCAGCTGTACAATGAGTAATATTATGGCGACTGCAGCATAGCAGTGGTCTAGTGGCATAGTCTCGACCTCGTATAGAGGAGGTACTAGGTTAGAAACTTGGGAACTGCCATGAATCTCACAATCAACCCTTATCCCTCGTTTTCCCACAGCTGCAGTCAGATGTGCTGTATTTTGGTGGCTGTCAGGAATCACGAGATCCAGACAGGCTGCCACTGGAAGTCCCTTGGGTTAGGTGATACCTCAAATATGCCTCCAAATATTTCACTATATAAACCTTTATAGAATGGGAAACTTGTCAAGAGCCAAGTTGTTACACACAAAAGAAAACTGTCATTAAATAGTGACCAGTTTCATTTGTTTTGCAAGTCACAGGTTGTGTGCATTTGACATTGCTGACCAACTCTTATCTACTCTCCGATACAATATCCATAGTCATTGTAGTATTTATATTAAAATAAAAATACATATAAGATTGACCTGGTCAGAAAGAATTGCCATTTTGGGAGGGGCTAGGCTGGAGGACAATTTGTCATTCCTTTCTCTTCTCTGTGATCGAGCTGATCAACTTCACTGCAATGGTAAACGTACTGCAGTTCCCTGCATTCACATATGTTTTCAGAGAAAAATATTATGTGGAGCCATGTTTGTGGTAATGCAACGCAAGATATATGCCGTGTCGCATGACTCTTTAGTAATATTGTTAAATTCTAGTTGTGACCAATCTTGCTGCTCTTTATCTGGTTCCTGGTGAGTTCGTGGAAGTTCAGGTCACGTGAAGATACTCGATGAAGTTTCTCTGCGAAGTTCTCTTTAAAACTCTAGCAGCTGGCATCATAAAGTAAGCATGTGAATTGAGAGCAAATGTACATGATACAGAATAGTTCATTTTTGCCTGCCCTCTGTTTTATTTCTGGATCTGCAATGAACAGATCCACAGCGTCTTGCTCATAGGCAATTAGGCGGTGGCTGTCTCAGCGATGCTAATATCTCTATTCTAGTGAAAGACAATGTAAGCTACTGTTTTTGCAAGCATTCCCCAAATGCGGCTCGCCATCAAGCACCAAACATTTAATGTCTAAAAAAATAACTTGGAGAAGTAAATGCCCAGTATTCTTTTTTAGCTTTCAGTAAGCTTGCCATATAGCTCAGTGTTAACATGCAGGTTAGGTTACAGAAAGCAATAATAAACGACAATAAACACTGCTTGGATGGCAAAAAAACATGTGAATCAGATCACTTTTTTATTGCGATAGCAATTATATGGACACTCCAAAGCAGATTTCTGCCGTCGCCGTGAGGTTCCGTATGATGTCAACGGCGATGAAATCGTCGCCGCGCTCAGGACGCTGTATGTGCGAGTGAAAGGGCGCGAGGGACGCACGCTTTCACGGGGAGCGAACGCACGTCGGAGAGCAAACGCGCGTTCTGCGCCGTGCTCCCTGAAGGGCTTAAGAATTAAGCGTCTCTTTCCTGCTTTCCATATATAGAGAGTAAACGCAACTTTTTCCGTCGCGCGAAAGGCTGTGAGGGAGGGAGGAGAGGCGACGTTTAGCTGCGGCACCAAATGCGTATTTATATAAAAACGCTGCACGCGTTCGGTGCGAACGCGGGCAAACGCCGACGGCGTCGACAACAGTTCTGCGCGTTGCTGGTGCTGCTGCATGTCCAAGTTTATACAGCTGATAAAACTACTATCCTTACTCTGTATAGATCTCTACTAATTTGCTATCGCAATTGGTGCTTCGCCTTTCGGGTGAAACTGCGACAAATTTTTTTGTTTTGCAATGACTTTTTGGGAAATAGGAGGCTAAGCAAATGGTGATATGGCTACACTGTAAAGACTGGATAAGATGGATGACTGAATCTGCAACAGAACATTTGTGGACATTGTGTGAGCCACATTTTCCATGTTTTTTCGCCGACTAAGCAAGACTACATGCAGTGAGGCAGCATGGGTTACTTTCCTATGCTTTTTTTTGCTGGCTAAGCAAGACTACATGCAGTGAAGCAGCATAGGTTACTTTCCTGGTGCATCAGCATGGGCTTTCTACAGTTGACTTTCGTTAATTCTACCCTGACGGCACCAACGAAATTGATCTAATTATGCGGCGGGTCGAATTGAACATGCAAAAAAATGCTAAAACACGGCTGATTCATATGGCAGTATGTAATTGACTTTAAGACGCCTCCGAAACAAACGTGCGCCAACTTTCTATTTTTCCAAACTATAAAACTGAAGTGCAAATGACTTAAAACTTCAAACCCAAGTAGAAACCTAACGCATACCTGATTTTTGAGAATGTCAGCTGATTTTCTAAAGTCTCCCTCGCTGCAATACAGCCATGTTATGCGGTAAAGCGTATGAATGCTGCAAATGCGGTTTTATTTTCGCACTCGAGTGCACAATGCAGGCAGTTTCCGGCTCAATTTCCTTCGAAAACAAAATGTGCCCTTTAGAACCAGGTCAATACCATAATCGGACATTGTGAGCTACCGTTATGGCTTGAAAATCTTCCTAGGGTGGGTCAAAAATAGCGTTTATAGACGTTTGTTTAATGCATTCACTGTCCCCTAAGCTCTGCCGAGAAAGACGTTGCCACTAAAAGGGGTCGTTATTGGGGTCAGGTGCATGCCTGTAGCTTGGTCAAGTTCGGATTATCTGGCGAATGCCAATTTTAGGATCAAAATAACAAATGTTTAGGGCCGTAGAACTGCATGGGAGCTGGCCAAGATCTTTGGTCAGAGTTGAATTAACCGAAAGATTAACCAGAGTTGGATTAACGGAAGTCTACTGTATACACTTTTCTGTTCAACAAGGAGTTGCCATTTTAATATGTAGTTTTCTTCTATCAGTGTGGTAATCGTGCTAAATTTAGC
Organism: Dermacentor silvarum; assembly: GCF_013339745.2. Lineage (NCBI taxonomy): Eukaryota > Metazoa > Arthropoda > Arachnida > Ixodida > Ixodidae > Dermacentor > Dermacentor silvarum. Next base: position 182,644,509 of record NC_051158.1, on the reverse strand, counting down.
ATTTGGTTAATTTAAAAGGACAAGTTTCAAAGCAGGGGCACGCTTTGAGACTTGAAACATTTGAACATATAAAGGTAGGACACATTAACAGCTGCTGAATTAACCTAAGTTGGTTGTATTATGTGCATAGCATGTGGTTGCTTTTTGGGAATGTGGTCATTCTGTAAAATAAAACTGCATTTGTTTCAAATAAATTGCTGAATCTACTGCTTGTGTGTTTTCCTGTGCTCTCTGTTCTGATTGTGTGTTTGAAAGCGCAGTGAGTGACTGCAGACAAATGCACAAGGCTTCGCTTTATCATGCCAGGAAGCATTGTGACTTGATAAAGGAGCCTTAACCCCTTCCAATGCACACACACTTTCTTGTGCATAAGCCAATTAAAAGAAAAAGACCTACCTTTTCTCACGGATTTTAAAACCTGCCAGTATTAAAAACAGAGTGAAGCTGGACAAATGCAATTTACTAGAAGTATTATTGCTAAAGCCTCTTGTGTGTGCAAAGTATGTGCATGCAGTGCTGGCTATGCCTTGGAAGAGCCCTGCAACAGCTTTCACCACACTGCTTGCTACAGCATTGCTGTATTTTTCAACCTGAGAGCAAAACTACAGTTCATCTCTAGAACTTCAGTAGCACAATCGACAGCCGTTTCTGCATGTTTGATGCACTCCTGGCCAGGGAGTTTTCGTCCTGCAGGCAAAACAGATGGCCGCATCAGGCGGCATTTTAGGAACAGCAGAGCATACCTTGAAAGCCCCCTGTTCACCAGCAGGTTTTACCAGCGAGAGTGGAGAGGGGCACAATAATTGGACTTTGCATGGTGCAGCAAAATACCTTGAAAAGCTGCTGCTTCTGGCGCCCATTTACAATGCCATGCTTGTAGACCTCAACATGGAGCAACCCCATTTTACTTTATTATTTAGAATACTGTAAGCCCAAACGGGCTGGGTTGTTGCAGGGTGGGATGTGCATATACAATAGAGTAAAATCTGTCAAAGATAAAAATACACATTACAAGAAAGAAATACTATAATAATACAACTTATAAAAAATAAAACTCCAAATTCCGTTCAAAAAAATCAAGCCATCAACACCACTTGAAAACTTCAGGAACAAGGTTATTCCACATAGCTATAGTGTGAACAAGAAATTCATATTTGTACACATCAACTCGTGAGTTATAGGGTAAAAAACATTCTTCCAGGTGGGAGCAGGTGAGTTGAGGTAAATTCACCGTTCAACTGATAACGGAACTTTACGCAGGCTATTTTTCTCCAGCCATTTACCGTTTGCAGTCCTGCCCTTGTTAGCAGGGCTGTTGCAGATTGCGTTCGTCGATAGGAAGAGTAAATAAATCTTGCTGCCAATTTCTGAACACGTTCAAGTTTATTGATTCGGTATTGCTGATGAGAATCACAAATTACACTGGCATAGTCTAAGCCCGGGCATAAATGGTGCTTTTACTAAAATTTACTTCTGAATTATTCTACCAACATGGTGTGGCTATCTATGATCGCCGTATAAAACTGGGGCAAACATTGCATGTCTAAAACGTACAAAAGCTGGCATAACTGTAATGAGTGACCTGCATTCATATGAAATGTGTAACATTGCAAGAATGGGCCAAGCTAATTTAAACATTGCAGAGTTTAAGTAGTCCTGGCACAATCTTTTTCTTATGCGTGTGTAGCTGTCAATCAGTTAATTACACTATGAAACTTTATATTGCTTCTGTGCACAAGAAATATATTATCCTTAATGCGAACATTTAAAAATGCCAAAGGCAGTGTGGCTCCATGATTTCGCAACATCATGGCATGGTAGATCAGAAGCAAATGATGCATGCTCCAGTTTGTGAGTAAGTCTTGCCATTATTGTGCTATTGAATGCCGAACATGTCAAGGCCTCTCTGCACCACAACATTGGCCTTTCTTGGTGCACATTTGATGTGTGATGGGAGGAGTCACTTGGAAGGTGAGGGTGATGCTCCATGTTCCCTGAGAAGTGCCAGTAGAAAAGTTTGTAGAGCAGACTCATTTTGTGCTGAATGCACAGAAATGTCTGAGAAGCTGCTGAGGTTGCGGGTTCGATCCTGGCTGTGGCGACCTCAGCAGCACAATTCTCATTCGGATAGGGGCGGAATACAAGAATGCATGTGTGGATTGGGTGCACTATAAAATACCTCAGGCAATCAAAATTAAGCCGGAGTCCGCAACCACGGTTGTGACTTGTAGAACACCAGAATTAAATTAATTTTAGTTATGATGTTTGAGAAGGGTCAAAAGAGTATTTTATTTAGTGAGTCATGGCATTCGTTAAGAATCGCTCAAAGCACACCCAGCTTTTCAACGGCATGGTGTGATCTTAAAAGCTGGCATGTGCAACCAGATTAATATAAAATTAAGCAGAAAGCTCCTATGTCAGTGCTCCTTTATGTGGAAGCATGAAGGACACTTGTCTTTAAAGGCGTCATCTAAATCCTGTGTAGATATTAATTGATGAACATCAAATGGCTCTACATCTAAGGCAGTGGTTCTCAAATGGGGGTCCGCAAAACCCGCACTAACAAAAAAGCAACCAATTTTTTTTTGTGTGGCCGCTGCAAGTCTTGAGGCATTCTAGTTGGGGACTGCAGAAATGTTTCCCCTTCTACATAAGATGGCTGTAAAGCTTTTGTTGCAGTTTTATATCATATGCGTGCGAGCATGCTTTTTCCATGCTTGCATACTTGAAAAGCAAATACAGAAACAGGTTGAATGTGGCTGCGGATATGTGACTCTGCTTAAGCGTGACTGCATCACGTATTGACAAGCTGTCCAGATTGAGTTGAAGTGGCACTTTTGTTTGACCATTCTTTGCCAAGTAGCAATAAAAGGCACCTGTTTCACGCCTCATGTTGGGTTAGTTTATACCCCCCCCCCCTCTCCTGTCATTGCAAGTGGTCCCCATCACTTCCACCAATCCACAAGGGGTCCCCGACACATCCATGGCTGAGAACCATGGATCTAAGGCAATTATAGGGTGTTAAGACAACAGGAAGCCGCAAGATTTTTGTTGTGCACTGTTCCTATAGAAACAATATAGGGCAACAACAAAACTGTTGAGCCTAGTGAAGAATTCATTCAAGATCCTTGTGAATTTGGCAGGCTTATTATTACTAGAGGATGTTCATGCCCAAGCCTCATCAGCGTGGCATCACTGATTTGAAATAATGTTTATTTTGTCATTCTGCCAGAGTAAAAATTCTCGAAACCTGCTAGGCTGCACTTTAATTTAAAACCAGCACTTTATTAATTTTTACATACCACACACCTTTAGCAGCGCTTGAGCTAATGCTGGTCGTAATCTACTATAATTTAAACCACATGGCGATTGTCATCGCATTATTTTTATATGGTCCTACAATATATTCCACTGTGTACAATTGAAATATCTGCCAAGGAAAACCGAAACAGTACGATTGCAAACTGCCAAATTCCCCATCTGCGGAGGTGGCTGGCTGATTGCCGTATGAGGTGCTTTGTGAGCTGGCATTGATGTTTAAATCTCAACTGCTCTGCAAGCATCCAAAACAGGCTTTGGGATACATTCTTACCACAAGAAGAGAGACTATATAATGAGTGTTGCCTATGAAATATGGCACACCCATGACGAGGGATTTGCCAGGATTCTCCATGAATGCAACATCAAATGGCTTCATATCCCAACTAGTATGTAATATTGATCTGTAACAAAAGTAAATGACAAATTAACTAAAAAAGTTACCAGGTCTACTTATGATTGAGCCACAAAAAGAAAAATGAAAACATGTTAATAGTATCAAAAAAGTGCCTGTGATCCTCCCAGTAGCAACAAAATTGATTATGCACCAACTAACAATACTCTTCAGACACTTCCGAAGCTGACATACCATTATCTACAAAATGCTATGGCCAACATGAAAAAGGCATAGCTATCAACATGTTTTTCCGGCTGAATATGTTCAGAGAAAAAGAAGAAAATTATTGCATTCCATATCCTCACATGAAACACTTAAAAATATTGTTACAAGCCATTCTCGCACATTGAAGAAGGCACTAGCAAGGCGGTGATGAAGACAATTGAGGGAGCACTGATGTTGTTATTTCCGTTACAATACAAACCTACACTTGCTCATTTGAAAGTGTCAGTGCACAATTCGACACGGTAGAAACTAAATGGCACCATGTACTGTTATGAAGAACACGGAACAGACATTCCAAGGAAATGCAAATACAGCAAGGAGGTATTCGCTGTTGCTGTCAACATATTTAGCCAGTTTGAAGGGTAACATTAAATTCAAAAACACCTACAGGCCCACTATGCAATGCTATGCAATCTGCAATCTGTGCAAGTCCTTATTGACCAGGAAAAGAAAAATATATTTTGAACATTTAACGAAAAATAAATGTTGCAACAATGCAGAAATGTATCCTTTGTACTTTCTAGTGACATACGGGTAGAGACAGTCGGCGAGCACAGTTATTACATGAGACACATCTGGATCTTGAACTCATGGCAGTGCGGCAGGGCAAATACCACTGTCATACCTGTGACAGGCGTCAGTTATAATACTGGGTTGGAAGGAAAACCTTTCAAGTACTCCTTCAGAAGTTCAAGCATGTGATCGGTAAGTAGTTTAGCGTCACTAGGGGAAAAATATAATCAATTTCAAAAACATCACAACATCCAAAAAGTGGCACCCCGCTTTGATTTTCAGCTGACAACTATTTTTTGCTAAAAAGCCCCGGCGCGTAATTACAACCTCAGGTAGCTTAAATCTAGGTCACATGAAATTGGAAAATATAGTGGCTAATGTAACACTGAAATTTGCTATCTCGTGGACATATGAGCGAAAACTTAATTCGAAAAGGTTTGCTCGAAAGCAATGCTTTCACGGACGTAACGCTGCTGCCCATCGCGAGTCGTAAGCGAAAAAAAAACAAGAAATATAATAAGCTACACGATCAACAGAATCTTGAAGAGGTGGTTTCAACAGAGATATTTGAAGCAGATCGTTATTGGATATCAAGAAATGTGCAGTGGGTCACAGCGAAATATGTGGTAACCGACAGATTGACGGTAGTAAGGCTAACAGCCTAAGTTTTCACTACTTACACCGATAATGTAGCACGTATTTGCTCAATTAAATCACCTGCTATGCGCAGCAACCGAACCCGCGTATTTACAAATGCTAGAAGGTACAGCGGGGGCGTGGCACTGCGGGTCATGTGACTTCCGCTTAACACGGGTTGTCATGGCAATCGTGAAGCTCCTAGGTGCCTAGGGACGTAATCGCTTAGGGACTTTTGAGGCACTGGTCTCCACTGAGCGCGGCTCGCTTATCGCCAGGACCGGGCGGCGTCGGGCGCAGCGACTTTGCATCCCACGTGCGTAGGGAGCGAATCGTTTAGGGCGCGTTGAATGTCTGACGGTGTCTGGGCCACGCCGACCGCGCTTTATTGTAGTGTTTATTCTAATGTGGTGATGTAAGACCCGTATTTCTGAACAATTCGGTGGTGCTGACGTTCGAAATATGCACGTGGCTTAGCGCCTCGGCAACGCAGTGCGCAAGCCGGCGCTGTGTAGCAACGTCGCCGTGTCCGCCCTTTTCGCCAGCGTCACACATCGCACATGCACATGGACGTCGAAGGCGGAGGTATTGTACGTGTTCCTGGAGGCCACGACTTATGTCACGTAAGTAATATAATGCTTAAGGTGGTGTTTTCGTTCACCCGTTTACGCGTCGTTAAAATGAGGCAGCGCATGTTTTCAATCGCGTTCAGTACTTGCCCGCGACTTCACACGATTTACTTTTATCGCGTAGTGCAGTGAACCTAACGGAGATCTAACTAGTCTATCCAACACCTAACTCCTGAGCGCGGGGCTCTTCGCACCTGAAATAACTACGCGCTTTCCGCGAAGTTTGACACTTCGGCGTGCGCCTGATATTGTACAGCGCAGCCCGTCTGGTGCAGCAGACCAACGCCGGCTCATCCAGCGTGCGGTAGAGGCCACGGAATTCCAAGGGATCCCCGCCGACCTCCTTTAAGCCAGCGCAACCAGTCCTTGGACTGGTCCCCTCTTTTTGAGCGAAATAAAGAATTCACCACCACCACCCGTCTGGTGCATGCTGGTGCAGAGGGGCTTGTGGTGATCAACTGAGTAACATAATATTCGCTGGCTACATCTATGGCACAAAGGGGCACCAATACAGCGTATCTTTTACATTCGACTTGCCCTTGTACTAGCGCCAGAAATAATTGTCTTTCGCTATATTCATGACCGCGCGAGCTACGGCGTTGCACGAAGTAGCGCAATTACTGCTGTACACGTTTTGCTTTCAAAGCTGGCATAAGGAAAAGTTTATTCATTCAGGTAAAGGTTTCTCTGATCGGCCGCAAGGATTATATATATTTCTTCCTTACAGACATTTAGAATGAAACTTCTGATATCATTTGGATGTGCGAGATGTTCAAACGTAGTAACGAAATTGTCTGGGAAACACAGTGCATACGTACCACCAGCAAATGTCTTTCAAACTTCAGTTGCCCCATCATCTTTAAAAAGGCCCAACATTGTGTCAAATATTCGCATTCTTATAACTGTTTGACAATATGCACTATTTGCAAGTTCCAGCAATTTCACAGAAAAAATTGTCTACTTGCTATAGCATTATGCAAAAGGTGTTGGTCAGTCCTGTATAATGAACCTGCATAACTGACAATTTCTCCAATTTGTTCAAAACCACATATGTAAAGAGAGACGTGCCACAACGGTAGCACTTTTCTGCTGCTTGATGCTGAATGAGTGAATAATTCGAAGGCCGGGAAGACTGACCATGCCCGACCGCATTATTTACTAACATAGAAGAAAATAGAGTGCCCTAGCACAATGGAGCTTCACTCAGTGCAAGTGGGTTCGTTATCTTGAGTCTCCAATGAAAAGCCAGACCTGCCAACCTTAAGATATAAAAAATACTACCGCAATAACACCAAAATTTGCTGAAAAATACTAAATGTTCTTCATTAGTGAAGACGCACAGTTTGTTAAAGAAAATTACCTGTAGATACGCTTCAGAAATTTGCATAGGAAACTCGCATCAAAACAATATTTTCATCCCAGAAAAATGGGAACGTTCATGATGCTTATTCGTGAAATATCCATATAATGACAGCCAAAATTTCACCTGCCATTTGCGGTGGTGCTGCTGCGGATAGGTCAAAATAATCTAACGGGTACAAAAAGTAAGGCTCTGAAAAAATACCTTCACAACTGTATGTTTGCATTCTGCTGAAGTCAGTTCAACCTTAAATAGGAACAAAATGAAATGATTGGTGTCAATACGACCATTCGCAAACAAGGTCTCGAAATACGATAAAATCATAACAGTTGGCCGATATGCAAGGCCTATCAGGCTGTAATAGTATAACTAACTTGAAGGCCCTGCCCTGTCTTCAGGTCCCAGGACAATATATGCTGTTCACATGCCCATTCCGTTTTGATTAGAATTGACTAATCTATGGTGAAAGTTATTTGCCGATTTTGACAAATGTTCCATTATACGAGAGGCCTTGTTTGAGCTGCATTAATTTTGCACTTCTTGCAGATGCTGCTCAAGAATGCACATCGACTTCTTCAGAAGGTTCAGAAGAGGTCTTCTTCAGAAGGTTGGCGTAAAGCCAGCAATTTTAATGCAGCCAGTCTGTCTGTACGACCACTTGGTGCAAACTTTCATTTTTGTGTTACACACACACTCAATACAATAACTGTAATAAAAGATTTGAAAAATACAGTTCTCGAGTAGGACCTATTACCCAGAAGAACCATGCAATTATAGGAAATACTGAAAATTGAGCCTATGTGCACCTTTCATAGCATGAAACACAGTTTAAAGCAGGTGTATGTAGCATCAAAAAATCAAACTGAAAAGTGATTAACGCTTGCTACATAATGACAACTGTAGAAATGTAGAATGCCACACAAATCCAAATGAAATTTGTTTCAGGTTAAATACAAAGTTCAAAGTAATGAAGTTTGGCTTATATGCTGATGGAGTTCTGAAAATAACTTTTTAAAGCATGCTATAGAGGGTGTCCCAGCTACCACGCAGCACGATTAAAAAAAGCGGAATGGCATTGCGTGAAGCAAACCTAGTGCGTATTGTTTCCAGTGCAGTGGAGTAGCTGCCAGTAATTTTTTTTGTTACTGAGATTTAATTAGTTAATTGTAATTATCTAACTCGAGAAGTAATGTCCTAATCATCAAAGTGTCAATGAGAAAATTGTAGAGCAACATGAAAAACTCCTGATACAGCTTTCTGTTGCTCAATACGTGCTACATAAATGTTTTTTTTTTCCGAGTGTGAAAGGAGCCCGCGAACACACGCAGAATTGCCGCACGACTGTCCGCTCGAGGCGCTTTGCGTGTATTCGCAGGTATCTTTCACGCTCGGAAAAACACATTGGTGTAGCACGTATTGAGCAATAGAAAGCTGCATCGGGAGTTTTTAATGCTCTACATTGTTCTCATTGACACTTTGATAATTAGGACATTACTTCTCGAGTTAACGCACGCACGCGCGCGTGTGTGAGATAATTAATTGCAATTAACTAATTAAATCTCAGTAACGAAAAAATTACTGCCGGCTACTCCACTGCACTGGAAACAATACGCACTAGGTTTGCTTCGCGTAACGCCGTTCATCTTTTTTTAAATCGTGCTGCATGATAGCTGGGACACCCTGCATATCATCCTTGCCACGGGTAACATTTCAACACCAAACTTACGCTTCAGCATTTGTTTTTAGAGGATCTCCCGACTCTAGCATACAAGTGACCCCTCAAGAAACGTTTGTACTGCTGACAAATTCCTCACAAGTACAACTGGTAAGATGAAGTACCAGCGAAAAAGCCCCTGAAAACAAAGAATCACAGAAATTTCTGTTACCACAGCAATCAGTCTTTCCTGCCAAGCCTAATTCTAGTCTACACTTAAATAATAAAAAGCTTGCATAGTGCTGTGCTAAGTGATGCTCTCAGTACTCCCATCTCGGTAATATTTCACTTATTTCCAGCATACTGTTAAATATTGCATTGCTTTTTGTCTGGCCAGGAAACTACATAGGGAAGTTTAAGCTTTTGAAATGCACTCAAGTAAAGACCGTCTTGCAAGTTAAAATAGAATTCCGAGAGAAAAATACATCAGCAGCCCCCTCGTTTCCTGTTGCATGCTGGTAAAAAGCAACAGGAGAAAGAGTGGACAGGGTGCAGCTGAGACTCAAGTCGTCCCTTAAGGTTTGTGCGACTCCTAAAAGTATGGACTACCTACAAGATTCCACACACTTGAGTGGCCAACTGACCCAAGTCTAGCTAACAGGACTGTTTTAATAGTTTACATCTTAGCTGCATAGATTATTCTAGACAGTGGTGATAATTTTTTACTCAAAGTTTGTCTCTTTTATGGCATAGTTCTTTTTACTGTCCCTTTATGAAGTTTGCCATTAACCTACCTTGTATGCAATCCTTTCCAAGAGCAGTCAAGAATTTTACATGGAAACACATGCGATGGAGAGAATCTGGTTAATTTCAACCACTTGTCTGAAAATTTTCATTCTGGGGTTTTAGGTGCCAAAACCACGATTTGATTATGAGCCACACTATAGTAAGGGACTCCGAATAATTTGGAACATCTCGGGTTCTTTACCGTGCGCCCAACGCATGGTACACGAGCGTTTTTGCATTTCACCTTCATCGAAGTGTGGGCGCCGTGGCCGGGATTAATTGAAATGCTGTTGGTGTCGTGGAGAGAACAAACAATTATTACTTAATGTTTGGAACATGGTGTTGCAATACTGGCTTTGATTACATTGCTAAAGGGCATCAAAATGTTGTGCTTTTTGAGGTTAGCTTTCACATGCCCATCTTTATGCTTGCAAGCGTACAAGTGGGATGCCAAATTCTCTTAGAAGTTGCCACTTCACAGTTGGCTAACCTTTTGGAATGGATATCAAACATCAGTTAATCAGAACACTGCAGTGACCTCTTTTCTAGCATGATAGTTAAGCCCTAAATATGACATTAACTAAAGCATTGGCATGTCGGTAATCCACAGCGAACTGATTTGGCAGGCAGAGGATGAGGATTGACGAGGCTGACTACTAAAAAAATTCAAACAAGGTGTGAATATACAGGGTGTTTCAGCGAACTTTCAAAAATTCCTAAAGGTTGCCTGTGGCAGATAGCACAATTCTAGTTCGTGAGCTGGTCTACTCGAAGAGGCGGACATTGCTTGCACACGAAATTGAAATGTATAATCGAATAATTAACAGAAATTCACTAATTAGGTTTTTAACTAATTACCCGATGGCCCATATTGCAATTTACAAATTGTAGCCGTGGAGTTCGCAAGGCGGATCCACTTGGAACGAATTCTCGCGATGGCACCAGTTTCGAGATATTAATTCCCCAACTTTGCGGAGAAATGCATTGGCGTTCCAGTTAAGTTCTTACCAAAACGTTGCTTTTTGCATTGAAGCACAAAATTAACTGGAACGCCAATACATTTCTCCGCAAAGTTCGCGAATTAATATCTCGAAACTGGTGTCATCCTGCGAATTAATTCTAAGTGGATCCGCCTTGCCAACTCCACGGCTACAATTTGTAAATTGCAATATGGGCCATCGGGTAATTAGTTAAAAACTTAATTAGTTAATTTTTGTTAATTAGTCGATTATGGATTTCAATTTTTTGTGCAAGTAATGTCCGCCTCATCGAGTAGACTAGCTCATTAACTAGAATTGGGCTATCTGCCACAGGCAACCTTAAATAAATTTTGAAAGTGTTCGCTGAAACACCCTGTATATATACAAACTATTGCAGCTTGAGCACCTGTGCTGGTCAGCCATTTCAAAACACACAGCAAATGAAAACATATTCACACCTTCTTTCGATAAAACCTTTTTAGAAGTCAGCATTTGATTGCCTCATGAACCATCCTGTCTTAGCGCTGTTCAATTCAGCATGAAGTCTCTGCATTATTTTACTCAAAGGATTGCTTCAATTTGTACCAATTTTTCTATCAATTATGACAAAGACATGCAGAGGCAGACCACAATGCACACATCAGCATATTTGTAGTTGGTAGAGATTTAAAATTATTGCTTAGACATGGCTCTCCTACTAAACCAATGCATCAAAACACATGTCAAGTCATTTCAGTGTATCGCAACCTGGCAGTGAAAGATTTCACTGCGGAACTTTAACTGCCAAGATGTTAATTTTATTGTAACAAAGCAGATGAAGTCTGTCCTTGAAGAATAATAAATAGCACCTCATGCAAGATAAAGATCTTGTTTAAAAGCTATTTATTGCAATATAGACAAAACAGAAGAGACATTCTGTCGACACTTGCAGAAGGTCAACTGCTGGCAAAAGTTGATGCTGCAGCACCATATGACATGCGCCTGCAAAAAAGAAAAAAAGAAATAGCAATCTATATTCATCTGAATTGCTACCACAAAGAAACCCACAGCTCTTCCGTTGCGCCAACACAGTCTACCACTCGGCCCATGTATGCTATGCATGATTAGCAAAAGAATAGGGATTCTGAGCATGCTAAGAAAGTGTCAGCAATGGTGCAGTAAGCTACTTCAAGAACGGCTTTCAAGTTTGAGTTATAGAAATAAGTACACCTTTGCAAAATGTGCTCTTTCAGCAACATAATGTAAAAGAACTGCTGTGACAATTTGCAGTAGCGAAACATCACACTACATTCTGTCACTAAATTGATGGCACAAATGGCACATCTGCTCAATACACAGTTGCGAAAGGTAGCATTATATTAATATTCTAAAAATTGAAGATAAAACATTCACAGTGCTGAAAACAAATGAATGTGAGCATGTTCCTGCTCCACTAGGAAGCAAATTCTGGCTATATGAAGGGTAGAGACTTGGGCATGTTAGTAGTTCATGTTTAAAATAAGAACAGAGCAATAAAGTACAATAGAAATAAGTACACCTTTGCAAATGTGCTCTTTCAGCAACATAATGTAAAAGAACTGCTGTGACAATTTGCAGTAGCGAAACATCACACTACATTCTGTCACTAAATTGATGGCACAAATGGCACATCTGCTCACTACACAGTTGCGAAAGGTAGCATTATATTAATATTCTAAAAATTGAAGATAAAACATTCACAGTGCTGAAAACAAATGAATGTGAGCATGTTCCTGCTCCACTAGGAAGCAAATTCTGGCTATATGAAGGGTAGAGACTTGGGCATGTTAGTAGTTCATGTTTAAAATAAGAACAGAGCAATAAAGTACAATAGAAATAAGTACACCTTTGCAAAATGTGCTCTTTCAGCAACATAATGTAAAAGAACTGCTGTGACAATTTGCAGTAGCGAAACATCACACTACATTCTGTCACTAAATTGATGGCACAAATGGCACATCTGCTCAATACACAGTTGCGAAAGGTAGCATTATATTAATATTCTAAAAATTGAAGATAAAACATTCACAGTGCTGAAAACAAATGAATGTGAGCATGTTCCTGCTCCACTAGGAAGCAAATTCTGGCTATATGAAGGGTAGAGACTTGGGCATGTTAGTAGTTCATGTTTAAAATAAGAACAGAGCAATAAAGTACAATAGAAATAAGTACACCTTTGCAAAATGTGCTCTTTCAGCAACATAATGTAAAAGAACTGCTGTGACAATTTGCAGTAGCGAAACATCACACTACATTCTGTCACTAAATTGATGGCACAAATGGCACATCTGCTCACTACACAGTTGCGAAAGGTAGCATTATATTAATATTCTAAAAATTGAAGATAAAACATTCACAGTGCTGAAAACAAATGAATGTGAGCATGTTCCTGCTCCACTAGGAAGCAAATTCTGGCTATATGAAGGGTAGAGACTTGGGCATGTTAGTAGTTCATGTTTAAAATAAGAACAGAGCAATAAAGTACAATAGAAATAAGTACACCTTTGCAAAATGTGCTCTTTCAGCAACATAATGTAAAAGAACTGCTGTGACAATTTGCAGTAGCGAAACATCACACTACATTCTGTCACTAAATTGATGGCACAAATGGCACATCTGCTCACTACACAGTTGCGAAAGGTAGCATTATATTAATATTCTAAAAATTGAAGATAAAACATTCACAGTGCTGAAAACAAATGAATGTGAGCATGTTCCTGCTCCACTAGGAAGCAAATTCTGGCTATATGAAGGGTAGAGACTTGGGCATGTTAGTAGTTCATGTTTAAAATAAGAACAGAGCAATAAAGTACAATAGAAATAAGTACACCTTTGCAAAATGTGCTCTTTCAGCAACATAATGTAAAAGAACTGCTGTGACAATTTGCAGTAGCGAAACATCACACTACATTCTGTCACTAAATTGATGGCACAAATGGCACATCTGCTCACTACACAGTTGCGAAAGGTAGCATTATATTAATATTCTAAAAATTGAAGATAAAACATTCACAGTGCTGAAAACAAATGAATGTGAGCATGTTCCTGCTCCACTAGGAAGCAAATTCTGGCTATATGAAGGGTAGAGACTTGGGCATGTTAGTAGTTCATGTTTAAAATAAGAACAGAGCAATAAAGTACAATAGAAATAAGTACACCTTTGCAAAATGTGCTCTTTCAGCAACATAATGTAAAAGAACTGCTGTGACAATTTGCAGTAGCGAAACATCACACTACATTCTGTCACTAAATTGATGGCACAAATGGCACATCTGCTCACTACACAGTTGCGAAAGGTAGCATTATATTAATATTCTAAAAATTGAAGATAAAACATTCACAGTGCTGAAAACAAATGAATGTGAGCATGTTCCTGCTCCACTAGGAAGCAAATTCTGGCTATATGAAGGGTAGAGACTTGGGCATGTTAGTAGTTCATGTTTAAAATAAGAACAGAGCAATAAAGTACAATAGAAATAAGTACACCTTTGCAAAATGTGCTCTTTCAGCAACATAATGTAAAAGAACTGCTGTGACAATTTGCAGTAGCGAAACATCACACTACATTCTGTCACTAAATTGATGGCACAAATGGCACATCTGCTCACTACACAGTTGCGAAAGGTAGCATTATATTAATATTCTAAAAATTGAAGATAAAACATTCACAGTGCTGAAAACAAATGAATGTGAGCATGTTCCTGCTCCACTAGGAAGCAAATTCTGGCTATATGAAGGGTAGAGACTTGGGCATGTTAGTAGTTCATGTTTAAAATAAGAACAGAGCAATAAAGTACAATAGAAATAAGTACACCTTTGCAAAATGTGCTCTTTCAGCAACATAATGTAAAAGAACTGCTGTGACAATTTGCAGTAGCGAAACATCACACTACATTCTGTCACTAAATTGATGGCACAAATGGCACATCTGCTCACTACACAGTTGCGAAAGGTAGCATTATATTAATATTCTAAAAATTGAAGATAAAACATTCACAGTGCTGAAAACAAATGAATGTGAGCATGTTCCTGCTCCACTAGGAAGCAAATTCTGGCTATATGAAGGGTAGAGACTTGGGCATGTTAGTAGTTCATGTTTAAAATAAGAACAGAGCAATAAAGTACAATAGAAATAAGTACACCTTTGCAAAATGTGCTCTTTCAGCAACATAATGTAAAAGAACTGCTGTGACAATTTGCAGTAGCGAAACATCACACTACATTCTGTCACTAAATTGATGGCACAAATGGCACATCTGCTCACTACACAGTTGCGAAAGGTAGCATTATATTAATATTCTAAAAATTGAAGATAAAACATTCACAGTGCTGAAAACAAATGAATGTGAGCATGTTCCTGCTCCACTAGGAAGCAAATTCTGGCTATATGAAGGGTAGAGACTTGGGCATGTTAGTAGTTCATGTTTAAAATAAGAACAGAGCAATAAAGTACAATAGAAATAAGTACACCTTTGCAAAATGTGCTCTTTCAGCAACATAATGTAAAAGAACTGCTGTGACAATTTGCAGTAGCGAAACATCACACTACATTCTGTCACTAAATTGATGGCACAAATGGCACATCTGCTCAATACACAGTTGCGAAAGGTAGCATTATATTAATATTCTAAAAATTGAAGATAAAACATTCACAGTGCTGAAAACAAATGAATGTGAGCATGTTCCTGCTCCACTAGGAAGCAAATTCTGGCTATATGAAGGGTAGAGACTTGGGCATGTTAGTAGTTCATGTTTAAAATAAGAACAGAGCAATAAAGTACAATAGAAATAAGTACACCTTTGCAAAATGTGCTCTTTCAGCAACATAATGTAAAAGAACTGCTGTGACAATTTGCAGTAGCGAAACATCACACTACATTCTGTCACTAAATTGATGGCACAAATGGCACATCTGCTCACTACACAGTTGCGAAAGGTAGCATTATATTAATATTCTAAAAATTGAAGATAAAACATTCACAGTGCTGAAAACAAATGAATGTGAGCATGTTCCTGCTCCACTAGGAAGCAAATTCTGGCTATATGAAGGGTAGAGACTTGGGCATGTTAGTAGTTCATGTTTAAAATAAGAACAGAGCAATAAAGTACAATAGAAATAAGTACACCTTTGCAAAATGTGCTCTTTCAGCAACATAATGTAAAAGAACTGCTGTGACAATTTGCAGTAGCGAAACATCACACTACATTCTGTCACTAAATTGATGGCACAAATGGCACATCTGCTCACTACACAGTTGCGAAAGGTAGCATTATATTAATATTCTAAAAATTGAAGATAAAACATTCACAGTGCTGAAACAAATGAATGTGAGCATGTTCCTGCTCCACTAGGAAGCAAATTCTGGCTATATGAAGGGTAGAGACTT